>NW_024523989.1:366399-484053 GCF_017590135.1 Pyrgilauda ruficollis
CCCCAATTTTCCACACTCTCCTATATTAAAACAGCAGTTTTCTCTGCCTCGCTCTCTGCCGCTGCCTTCCCCTTCGAGCTGCCGGCTCCCGCGCGCTGCCGGACCCCGCGAGGAGCCGGCACAACCACCGCGGCCGGCGCCCCTCTCCGCTGCGGGAGGGGACATCGCCCCGCTCCTGCCCGCTCCGCCGGCGCGGCTGCTGCTCGCGCGGCTGTGGTTTCTGCTGCGGGACAGAGATCGCTCCGCGCGGCTCCGGCCGCCCTGCTCCGCCGCCGCCTGCGAGTGCTGCGTCATCTGTGTCGCGCTGGGGCTGCTGCCACCGCGGGAAAGCCGCGCTGCCAAAGCCAAGCGGCGCCGCCCGACAGTACCATCCCCGCGCGGGAGAGAAACCGCGGCGGCACATCCCCGCGCTGAGAGAAATAAAAGCAGCTCGGAAAAGCAAGCACAGGGCCCTTCTTTATTCCTTTGCCACGAATCCTTTAGGCGTTGAACGCGCGTTCTGAGGTAGCCGAACCGTAACCCTGACCGCCGGCGGCAGAGACACAGGGCACGGCCCCTTCTGACGCGTGCCCCGATCGCCTCCCGCGGCCGGGGCGCAACGTCAACTTCACATGAGGTAATCAAGTGTGAGATGAAATCATTAGAAGCAATGGCAGAGGAAGTGAGATAAGTATTCTTTCCCTCTCTATGCGACATCAAGTTCACTGTGAAATGGTTCACGAGGACCTCGCTGATTCGAAAGAGCCGATGCCGGTCAATAACCTGTTCATTTGACAGTAACTCCAGTGTTCTGCTTGTCTGCCTTCAGCTTTCATAGAGGCAGGACCTGAGTGATGTTTTTGAGTGTGAGTAAGTGGCATGGTGGCCTTTGAAGTGCAGTAGGGACAGTACATTGCATGCTTTGGAAAGTTGTTTTTCTGATGCTCTAGATTAATTCTGTTTTGATTGCAGATTCCTCTGCTTTGTTGGCAACATCCCACATTAAAGTAGTATGTCCTTTGAGCTGCATCAATGTTAAAATTTCAAGATGAAAAGAAAAAGCACATTTTGTAGTATTTATTTGCTTAGGTATTAGAATTGAAATGCTTAACTTACAGGAGTTTTCAATTTTGCTAGTAACTTGTCTTTGATGAGTTATGGAGTTTTATGTTGACCATAACATAAGTAATTAAGGTGAAATGGTCATTGAATTTGCAATTACATTAATTGAAAAGTCCTGTGATGAGATGATTAAAGTGGTTGTTGACTACATATTGAAGTGTAAGCCAGCTGTTTAGTAACAAAGTTAAACTGTTCTTATATACATGAAGGAATGAGAGAGGTTCTTTGCAATAAAGAGAAGTTATTCAGAAAGACAAAACCATTAGATCAGAGCTGTATTAGCTGAAGGTCCATTGATGGAATGGTAAGGTGTTATGCATAACAGTGGGAATAGATTCCCAGCTTCAAATGCTGATTACCCAGATACCATAGAGGCACTGCAAGGAATTGTATTTTACACTTGCTTGCTGCTCTGTTTTGACTGTGGGAATTAAAACTGGGCCCCTATGTGCCATTCAGAACTGGACACAGGAAAAGTGGCTCAGTGGAGACTGGAAACTGCATGCAGAGATAGGGTTGCTCAAATTCTCTCATTGAAGCTTAGATCTTGGAACGAAAACTTTTTATTACGGCAAGCCAGTAAAACAGCCTTTTGGATTTGGCAGCTATTTTTAATGAGGCTTGGGGGTTCCAGATCCATTTAAGACTTCCTGTATACCACTCCTAATGAAAAACTGTGTGGAAATCTGGTTCTGAAACCTTATGGTACTGACTTTATAACCTTTCTTTAAAAAACCCCAAACCTGAGGAAGACTTCTAACAGCACAGGCAAAAAGCCTTCTCTGAAGCAAGTTCATTTATTATGAAATAAATTTTATTTTATTTTTATTATGGTACTGCTTAGCACTGCACTCTACTGCCAGGTTTCTGAAGCGTCCTATTTAAATTGAAGTCATAGCCAAAGGGAGTCTAAGTTATGTAAATATTGTCAAAACCACTGTTCAAACCCTAGAGGAATTACTGCTTGCTTCCTGTCAATAAATAGAATTTAAAATCCAGGGCTTCTGAAAGAATAGAGGGACAGCCTGCATAAGAACCTTTAAAAAAAAAATTCTTTTAGAGAGACTTAACTCAGACAGAAATCTTGTTAGACCAAGTTTCAATTCAGTTTTCTTTTTTGACTGTTTTGTGTCCTCTTTTAACCTATTTTTGATGCTTAAGAAATACTCTTCTTTTTCTGCTTAGGAAAACTTCTTTTTTCATCTTAGAGATGAATACTGTATTGGACTACATGAGGAAAATGAAGGTATTTTGTATTTAATGGCTTTCTAGAAATCTACTTGGATAATGATTTCGTCTTCATGGGTAAAACTGGACATCACAGCCATCTTCTGGAAAAGACAAGTGAGGGGGTAATGGACCTGCTTTACACAAGCTGCTTGTAACCATAGAGGGACAGAAACCAGAAACTGTTGTGGAAAATACCAAGCAACAAGATGGACTTCATTTGATTATGACATTGTCAAGTTTTTTAGGTTCAAATTGGCTTGCTCAGCATTGTGCAGCTGGAAAGATGCAAACATTGCTTGTGTCTTGCTAGACAGGGTAAGAGTAACCCCATAATAAGGGGTATATATTACAGGCAGCATACTTAGGTGGAGGACTTGATTTTGATAGGGAGTTCACATAGCCTTGGAAAAGCAAAACTAGTGAATTTGTTTCAATCCTTAGAGACTTTTATGCAACATAACAGAAGCCTTTGGTTAAAAGGGACTCTGTAATGCTTTTACAATAACTGAAAAGGAAGAAAATTGTTTTAGGTATTGTGAAGTGCAGAGTAACTAACAGTAAGATTACCTTTTCTTTCTGCCTCCATCCTACAAGAATTTTTACAGCAAAATGTGAATCTGTGTTGTATCAGTAGTTCTACTGAATGTGCAAATTGTGGCTTCATCCAAAATTTTATCTATGAAATGGAGCTTGTTCTTAGTGTAATTCTTGAGTCACTGATGAATTGCAAGGGACACAGTTGACCCACAGAGGTGGAGCTGGCAGCTGAAAAGCCTGGAATAAGCCATCATATTTCTCAGTATACCTTAATATTTCTCAGTATACCTTAAGATTTTTTACTTATTAACTCACCTTCTTGCTGTTTGTTTTGTTTTGGTTGTTTTTGTTTTGTGGGTGTTTTTGATTGGTTGGCTTTTTTAATTTTAAATTTTTAAAGCATTTTTAAAGCTCAATGTCAGTGCAGAATTCAGCCTAGTAGACATGGTTTCTCATGTCATCATTGGCTTTTTAAGCAGTGTAACTCTCTATAAATACAATTTTTAATGTAAAAGAGAAATAGTTTATATTCTCAAACAAATGTGGTCTAAACCCATATTTTGAAACAAGTCATTATGGAAGTGTTGAAACTGATTTTCTTATTTTGATTTTGCTTCTTTTTCTTTCTCTAAATGTTACCTTCATAAAAAACATAAAAAGTGAAGACTTGGTTTCCTATTTTTAACTGCACCAGAGCTGTATGGGAGTGCAGTCAATGCATTTAAGCAAAGAAGCAGGAAGGCAGATTTCCCAGAGTTAGAGGCATCTGGGAAGAAGATTTGAAGTCACCATTCTGAACTTTCTTTCTTAGTTTGTTTCTCACAGTAGCCTTGAAGCTTTTTGATGGGTTTCATTTCAGTTACATGAAATCAAAACCTGGGACTGAGGCAAGAGATGCCATCTTAAAAAACTTGAAGATTTCCAGATGATTTGTTTATCTGCAGTCACGCCTCTTTAGCATTTGCAGTTTTCAAAGGTTTTATGGTCTTTTATGTGATGAGTCTTACTTAAGTCTTAGTGCAAGACTGGCTCTTGTATTATAATGTGACTGCAGTGGCACAGCACTAGGAATTTGAAGTTCTTGGAATCGTACAGTGAACTGTACCAGCTGCTGGAACAATCTTTCTCATCAATTAGTACTTTGAGTGCACAAATCTTTTTTAAATGAGAATTGCAAAGCTTGAGTCTTCTACTCAAATACATTCTTTCCCTTTTAGTTTCTTGTTCTTAATATGTGGATTCTTCTATATGTGTGCCAAGCATGTTTTAGCACAAGTCATTTACCTTTCATCGAATTTTTTAAAAGTTCCATGCAGTATATTCCAAAGGCTCTGATTATTTTCCAGTTTTGGAGGTGGGATACTGCTTACCAAGAACTTAGGGCTGATTTTCCAATTATGCCATTAGAAAAGGAAATTTTTTTGGTGTGGCAAGAAATGCTTAATGATATCATGATTAAAGTGGAGACTTTATAGTCCAATATCACTGCATTTCTAGTACCTTTCAGACTTAATAGGTTTTTTTTTAAGTATAAAAAGATCTTTAATGAGTAGCCTAAAATCCATCACATAAGTGGCGAATATATTCTTAATCTAATTTAAACGGCTGTATGAAAAAGAATGAAAAAATAAGTTTAAGTATACCTTAGGGTATTTTAGATGTAGTTTTCAGGTAATTTCCGTAATATTTCAATGTAAAGAACTTGACTATTCTATTTTTTCCCCCAAGGGAAAAAAATATGGTCATGAAGTGTTGCGAGACAGGGCATACCATTTACATAAAATGGAATACAACAATGAAGTTCAAGCACATTAGAAAGATTTTCACTTTTCTTTCACATTGTTTGAATTAGGCTTTTTTGTCTGACTGTTGTCCTATGAGTCGCTGGATAATCATCTACAGTTCATTCATGGATGTTCTATTTACTTCTCCTTTGTAGTTTTTGACTTATTGAGTGTCTTGATGATTTTCGAAGCAGTTCCCATCTCAGCTCTGATGGGATGATGATGTTTTAAGAGAAAGGAAAGAACAGTATATTTTGGGCCAGGAGAAGAGGGAGATGAAGTGAAAAGATCCCTTTAAATAGTAGGAAAAGCAGTAAAAGGAATAAAATGAAACACTACATGAATGGTCAAAAATTATTTTTCTGGGGCAGAGAGCTGCTTTAAGGGGCATGAAAGGAAAGTTTCACTACTGTTACAGCCCTAAAGAGTTATAAATGTCTCGCTTACGTATCATCAAAAACGTCACACAAATCATTCAGCTTCCATAATAGTGCAGCTCATTTAATATTTGTATTTGAATTCTTGCCATTATTCATAATCTTTAAACAATAGTTCTCACCAAGTACATTTATATTTTATGCTCTATTCCCATAGGTGTGTTTTCCTAGTTGTATTCAAGCTGGATTTCATTTTATTTCTGGTCCACCCACTTTACCTCTTTAATTTTAGCTGAACTTTTTTTCTCAGCCTCTTGTGTTGGAAGTAGTGATCCCACTTTTATTCTGTATTAGCTCACTTATAGCTATGAAGGAAAAAAAATTTCTCCAACGTCTGTCACTTTCTTCATGTCAGAGATGAAAACTTTGCAAGTCTCACTATTATCCTTGTATCCCAAGGTAAGGTCCTCTGTAAAGGTGAGATTTTAGTCTGAAATGATATAAAAATGTACCAGTCACATATTGACAACAGAGGAAATCAAAGGGAGATGGAGGTAGGATACAGTAAAAGTGGTGAATTGTGATGTCCCTGTTGATATTATTAACACATGTTTTTCTTTATTAGAAGCAATATGGTGACCAGGGTGGCAGGAAAAGCCATTTGTTTGACCAGTCAGTGTATAGCTGTTAGATGGCTTGGTATATCTTCTCCAGCTCATTTCAGCAAATGGGGCCAGCAGAGTATTAAGGACCTCTAAGCAAATCTCTTCCTATACAAACAGCAGTTGTCTGCTTAGGAAATCCATGTGATCCAGCACAGCATGTGAGAATAGAGAATGTAGGAAATGCTTTACAAAGCTCTAGCACTAACATAGCCACTTGGTTAGAATTGATTTGCCTGATTTTCTGCCCCCTGTGCAATGAATAATCTGTCAAATTATGTAGGGAGCTTGGTAGCCACAATGTCACAGCAGGCTGTTGGCAGAATTAGGTAAAGTTTCCAGTGTTTGACTATTTAGGAATTTTATACATGTTGTCCAGGACTTCTGTGGCTGACTGTGCAGAAATTGACAGTTTTTCTTAACAAAACACCATTACAACAGTTTGTCTTTCTTTTTTTTTTTTTTTTTTTTTTTTTTCGGTTTTGAGATGAGCAGCAAGATGGTTTCACCATTCACCTACTTCATGTGGGCACCCTTGTTCTGATTCAGGAAAAAGCCCTAGAACAGTACTTTTGCTCTGTGTGTGTGTCTCAGTTATTTTCCTGTTCAATTTGAATGTGAATTAATTGGTAGCCTATATTAATACTTGCTTGCATAAGGAATGCATGATTTTGATACGCTTCTACATGGATTTGCTAGCTATCTGTTGGATTAAATATTTAATATGTTAATTTCTGGCTGCAGTTGAGTATTGTCCCAGATCAGTGCAGCTTCTCTGAGTTGTAAGTCTATCTAGAGATTATCCCGTTGTTAAAATTATTGGTATTATTTTAATGTCTGTTCTGTTCTTTGTGACATGCTTCTGCAAGAAGAGATTGGGCTGTGCATCACAGAAAACTCTGTATCAAGTTACATAAAACTTGCTGAAAAGTTACTCTGTAGCTGTACCCAGCCTAAGAAGTGCTACTAGGGAATTCAGTATTTTCAGCTGAAAAAGGATCTGGAAGTAGTTTACAACAATGGGTGAATAGCCTTTCACACCAGTTTTTGCAGATGGGAGATCTACACTGGTCTTCAAATTGGGATGCCTAAGCCATGTAAACAGCATTTTACCTGGTGAAACTGCCAGCAAAGAAAAAAAAAAAACAAACCAAAGCCCAGACCATTAAAATAGCATTATGGGATAACTGAATTTATTGTTGGTAAGATATGAGGCTAACTTCTTTGTGCTCTAGATACGTGGATACACTTATCAATTGCTTTTTATTATGATTAAAACTTCAGTTACTTGAGTCCTGACTACTTCTTGTCGGTACTGTCTCGGAAGTCCTGCCTTGGAAACTGCAGTGTTCTAACACTCTTAACACAAAATGCTGAAACAAATTGGCTATGCCTCTCCAAAAGATTATTAGGCAGAACAGACCATAGGATTGAATGTCTATAGGTATATGTTCACAGTCAGTTTGTTTCAGGATTAACTTTATTAAGTTTGAATAGCAGAACTTGACCATATTTTTCCTTTTTTTTCCCCCAAATTTCACATTTGCTTGAAAATGTTATGCTTCCTGGAAGACAGAATCCATATTGGCTGGCTTCACATGTTTTGTTCAGGATTATTGGATATACTTAGAGAAGCCTCTTAGTTGATACTGTACTGAGCTCAAAAGTATCTTGTTGTGTTGTTAAACTGGGACATGGGGAAACATTACATTCTTATTTACAAAAATAGGCCATAGTTTTCAGGCCCATTTTCAGGGCCATTTTTTCAGTAGCATTACCACCATGTGCTGCATGTTGGCTGAAGTCACGCTGCAACTGGGAAAGAACTTTCTCTTTTCATTAAACTTTAATAAATAAAAATAAAACAACTTTAAGTTGTTTTTTATTGTTCACATAAGTATTGGTTTTGATTATTTAAAAGACTGAGATCAAATACAAGAAAGAAAAGCAGCAGTGTTTTTTCTTCTTTTTTCCTGTTTGCTTTTTAGAAGTTAAGGTGAACTGTCATGTACCTACTCCTTCAGAATTAGAAGCATCCTCAGTTTTTTGTGGTTCCCTGCCTGAGGAGGATGGGAATATTTACAGTGGTGCTGAACTAAATTTATGAACTAATGAGACACCTGCAGTTCATTCAGTTTTGCCTTCCTATGCGCTTGTTGTGGGGTACTATTGTCAAATATTCTGTAATTTTAATAATAAAGAGAGCCCTCTTTATAGGTGTGCTCCATTCATTTTTGAGGCTTTCAATGTTTGCAAAAATATAATCAAATTGCCATGCTAAACCTGAATAGATTATGTAAAATTAACACTGGCTTGTAGAGACATAAGATACTTCCCCCGGTTATGTGAAAACAGCCCAGTTTGTGAGAAGATTAGACCTTGTTCTTTGGGCTGAAAAGGAAGTATATCAGTTATCAATTGAAATAAAGTTTATTCTTCTTTTGAAAGCATCAGCTGGATTTTTAAAATAATTCTTGTTTTTTGAATTCTAAAAAGAGGTGCTATTTTCCCAAATTCTGATTTCTGATGTGAACTTGAGTTGTACATGAACATTTTTCCCCTCTTGTGAACCTAACAAAATAGTAATTAAAAAAAGAATGGAATACCTCATCTCAACTTCTCAAACAACAGCTCCTGCTCCATGGTTTTCCAATTCTTAAGTGTTTCAAAAACCTCCTCTAGATTTTAAATCTTTTATTGGTCCAAGTCTCTCTAGAAGGAGAGCTTCTCTTTAGGCTACTGTGGGATATCACTTGGATCCCTCTACAGCAGTGGCAGTGATTCTGCTTTGAGATTTTGGGCAAGCAGAAGGATTCCTTTTCTTTCCTTTCATCCTTAGATAACAGGAAGTATTTTATGTTGTAGATAAAGTTTTCTCAGGTGGAGGGTGGAGGGGAGACAGCTGTTAGACTAGATGGAAAAATTAATTAGATTTTAGGGATGCTATCACAGATCTGCCTTTCTATAAAGGAAGGCAGATCTGTGATATCTCTGAGCTAATTGTATGGAAGACTGGTAGTAGAGCAAGTGGGTATTACTGAAACCTGACAGTCTCTGAGTTGATGGCTTTATGGAAACTGACTCCTGCAAGACACAATCTGCTTGATGAGCTTGCAGCTGGCTGGTATTACATATTTGCAGCATTATAGCAGTGCATTTGCTAGGTGGGACATAGCACATAAAAAAGGGACCCTGTTGAAAATATCTGGAGAACTCTCTCTCTTTTCAGGCAGACCTGAGTTCTGCTGTCCTTGCAACTAACTTTTGCGCGTTTTGCATTCAGTGATAAGCTGTTTGAATGAGATCTGACACATGTTTTCACCAGTTGTCACTAGCCACTTGCTTAACTTAAACTGTAGTGATTATATTGCCTGTAGTGATTGCTTTCTCAAGGACTGAAGTTGTCAAATGTTTAAGAAGAAAACCCTTAGGTACTATGAAAATTAGCCAGCATCTCAAACTGCTTAAGTAGAGCCTTGTTGCTGAAGTAGTTTGTTCAGAGCATTTACTTGACTCCTTTCCAGTGGTAAAGGTTGTTAGTAAAATCAACAGCTGACCTCATGAAATAACAGGATAACCAGAATTATTTTTCTCCGGCTTGAATAAGGACTCTGCTTTCTGTTTGCTGTAATTCTACTATTTTAAGCTGCGTCTTCACTTCTGGACATCATCAGTAGCATAGGCTCAAGTCCTGGAGGTCACAGTTACCTTTGGGGGCTGAGCTTGGCTTGCAGTGCTGTCTATTGATTGCACCATTCAAACTGTTGTGGCTTTTTTTTTTTTTTTTATTTGAAGATGCTGGTTTTATTCTATCACTCAAAGATTCAGTGAAATAAAATATGTTATGGCTTTTTCTCTAAGAATGACAGAACTTGGGTTTCTATACTGTGGGGAATTTCTAAACATAAGCAAAACACAGTCTTGAAGGATCTGGAGAGCTGTCATTCCAAATATTGCATGGAAAATGATTTTTAGTTTATTATAAAACCTAAGCCCTTCAGCATTGTAGGTGGTGTTTGAATGTACTATCTGGGATTTAGTTCCACTACTAAGAATGATCTTTATCTTTAATCAGACATGTCTGTCTTTCTTCCAGTCTCAACCAGTCTTAGCACTGCAGCATAGTGGTATCCTGTAATTGTCAAGTTTAACACAGGCATGTGTTTTCTTGAAGTTAATTGTTGTTTCGTGAAAATGTTTTGAGAGTTCATAATGTTAATATGGTGATTATTTCCTGATGAAAAACAGGTCAAGCCAAAAGCAGATTGCAAGCTCACATCACCTTGCACCAAAATGAAACCCTGTATGTGTTCAGCTAGCAGTGAGGCAGATGTTCCTTGGATTTACAACTTCTCACAGCCACCGGGATTAAGAAGTACTTTTTCTGCAAGGTCCAACGTCATTGAAATAGCTGCGACTGCATTGTATATTCAGAATATGCTGGCATCTGTGGTGAAATTAGAGATGGTGCTTATTGCAGCCAAGAGTACAAGGTATTGGGCAAGGGTTTTTGTCTATTCATGGGCTTTTGTTTTGTTTACTTTGTGTTAATTGGGATTTTTTTTAAGTTTTGTTTGCCCAGAAAAGTTTGCTCAAACTATGTAAAAGTCATCAGTTAATTGATGATGATCTTTTGATAGAATATTTGGATATTTACTGAACTTGAAATACATAAAGACTGTCATATCTAAGTTGAAAGGACATGTTTAAATGGAATGCCAAATTGAAATTTTATTGGGAGACAAGCCAGGAAATGAAGAATTATGGTTCTGATATGGACTAAATTGAAAATACCGCTTGCTTTGTGTCTGTACAGTGCTTCTGATTAAGGAATCAATTTCTTGTTTATTCTTTGCTGAAAAATTCATGGGTTTGAACTTATGTTTTTACTTTAAAAAAATAGACATTTCTAAGAAATGTGAGAACCAATAACATATGATCTGGGAGTATAAATAATATTTTTCTAACCCTATACTAAGCTTGAAATAATACTGATTTGAGTTATCAGTCCATTTTAACTAGTGGTTTAAGTCTGTGGGTGAAGCTGTGCAGTGAGCGGATTGACATTATGTTGCTGTTAAAGGAAAATAAGTCATCCTGCTCCTTGAATTCACCCTTGGTCACAATGGTGTGGTTCTGTGGTTATCACTGTGTTTCTCCTGATGGTTTTTTGAATTGATTTGTTCACTAAGTTAGCAGAAAAATCGTTGTATTACTGGGTTACTCATCTTCAGGCTAATACTTGATATAGCTTATGGAGTTTCATGGAGCGAATACCAGAACGAAGTGTGCAGCAGCAAAGGTGGCAATACAGAGGGAGAACAAAAACCCTAGATATTGTGATATATCTACATATGGATGGCAGTTAGACAGGCACAGCTACCTTTATTCCTTCACCCTGAATTTATGAGATTTTGTGGCAGCCTGCTCCAAAATTCCTCACTCCAAATAAATCTCTGTCATCGCTAGTTCAGGAGCCTTATAAGTCATTCTAAGGTTTCTTTCAGATGTTTAATAGTGAGCGCTTTGAAGAAATGAAATCATAAAAGGGTAGAATGGTGTGGGTTGGAAAGGGCCTTAAAGATCCTCCCATTTCAATCCCTCTGCTATGGGCAAAGACAACTTCCACTACGAGGTTGCTCAAAGCCCCATCCAACCTGGCCTTGAAAAATGAAAATGTGGACACAGATCAAGTAAAAGTTAATAGATTGCATACTGGAGTAACTAAACTACCTTGTAGCAGTTTTAAACACAATTTAACTGTGTTTTTTTGAATTTTTATGTGTTGCATGTATAGTGCTTTTTTAAGTTGGGTGTCATTTTGGAGTTTGAAGCTGTGATGTTTGACACTCTTACAGGTATAAGCTGGAGTTTTGGCTCTAGAAGAGTTATGTAGCAATTGCTTTGGTGTTGTGGTAAAATAAGTACTAACAGAAAAGCAAAAATAACTTGGTAGAAAATTTAACACTTTAGATAATGAAGGCTTTATGGGTTTTTGCCACTTATTTCCAAAAAACTGGCCATAAATCATGGAAAAAAATCTCTAGTAAGTATTGTAGTATTGCAAAATATGTTCTTACAGAACTTGATGTGCTGTAAGTTTGATTTCTCTTTTTGGCATCTTAGCTGTTTTAATAGAGTAATTTCTCTCCAAGTGTAATATACTAGATATCATCTCTCTGCTCTCTGCACCCAGTTTGTTGTAGTTCAGAGGGTTCTTCTGGAGACCAAAACAGTTTTCTCATTTCATCATATATGATCCATCTTGATAGAAATCATGGCTAATAGTAATGATGATGGTAAAATTCCCTGTGCAATAGTTTTCATGGGGAATAATGCAGTTGAACTTCTTAGCTGCAGCTCAGATGGTGGACTTTGAATGGTTTTTAAGTCCCAGAAAAGTTCTTACCCTGATCATCCCATCTTCTGCAAATGGGAAGACAGAGAAAGGGATGGAGGGCTCTCTCTTTGCTCAGGCTTCATTCCTGATCTGCACAATTCAGGGGTCAGGACCTGAGACTGTGTTCCGCATGCAGAGGTTGAAGTCAGCCTGAGTGAGCAGTCTGTCTGGTTTGTTTGTGGAGGTGCTGTCAAATTGGCAGTAGTTTTAGGCTGGGCTCATCTGAGAAGTGCCCAGGTTTGACCTCCATGTCCTTGAGGGCTCTTGCTCTTGTGTGTGTGTTAAACTGTTTCTGCATGAAGTAAACATGTTTGACAGATTGGCTTTCCAGCTTTTAGCTCCTGCTGCAGCTCATTTGCCCAACACAGAGGAGCAGGAATGGGAATAAGAGACTTATCCTAGAATTGTCTGTCACCATGTGGTACTGAAATGTAGCCCGATGTCTCACTAATCTGAAAATGAGAGTGAGCTTATTTGTTGATCTTATACGTGACAGCTTACATTTTTTATGCAAAATAGGGTGTTTGGGGATTTGTTTTTAATGAGGCCAGAACTGGGTCAAAATTAACACCTAGAATGGAGGGAGCCTAAAGGCTTAACAGGAGTTTGCATCTGGCAATGCAGAAGTAGAGTGATCTCAATATGACAGAACTTTCTTCTACTTGCCAAGTCATATCAAGTTATTTAACCCAGAGTAGAAATGCCAAGTGGGACCTTTTACTTATCTTTTCACGTTTTGCCTGACATGGTTTTTGATAACTGTTGAACAGCAGAAAATTCTGTTTTTGATCTATGACTCAGATGTTTTTATTCCTAGCAACATTTTATTGGTAAATGAAGATGTTAACACATAACTGTTGCTGTTTTCTTACAGCCTTCTTGTGCTATTGTGTAACCCATAATAAATAATCTTTCAGAACAACACTGTCTTTTTACGGCCTTTTCAAACTAGCAAAACTGTTTTACGTGTTACAGCCATGATAGTGATGACAATTGTAGTAACTTAAGTCTTGACTTTTAGGCACAGTTTGTTTCAGTTTATGTACTATAGAAAGGTGATTTCACAATGCAATTAGTCTGTAAAACACGCCACTTTTTCCTGGCAAAATGAAAATGTAATTATATCCATGTATCAACTCACAGCCATTATGTCAAAGTGAGGGGCTCATATAGTCAGAATAGCTTCATTTAAGGCTAAAATTCTGTTACACCCAAATAATTAGTAATGAATGACTTCCTGTAGTTTAAGTAGTGCTTGGAACTGCTCTCGGGAAAGTTTATCAGCAATGGCATTTGTGCAGAACCTAGATCAACTGGAAGGAGCCCAGTACAGCTGCCTGCAGTTGCTCGGGCTTGGCAGCCTGTCTTCAGGCACTGTGCAAAGTCCTGTCTCTGTGCTGAAAACCTGGGATACTTAAAATAGGCTGTTTAAATCCTGTGCTCTTTGTGCTGGATGCTGGATAGTAATTGCAATAGGAAACCAGGAACTCTTTCTGTTAGATCCAGCTCTCTGTAAAGCTACTGTGCTGCTCTGGAGCTTTATGTGAAAGAAGACCCTGAGTCAGGAAAGTGCTAGAGGCATTTATCTCAAGCTGTGTTTTTTGCCCTTGTCTGCCAGTAAGGGCGCAGCTCCATGTACTAATTCCTTGGAAAGTGGTGCTGCTTGTACAAAGTCCTGCCATTTGCTGCCTTGTTTGTTGTGCTGATGGTGCTGGTTGTAGGGCTACCTTATACTTAGAGTAGATCCATGAAGTGCTGGAGGAATGTTGTTCCTTCTTACATAGAATGATTTCAGCTGAAGGTCTGGAGTATGTGCACACTTCAGAACATGCCCATAATGTGCACTTCCAGCTTTCACTCTCTTATATTTGCAGAAGATATGTTTTCATTTTAATTGTAAGATGTGGGTGGGCGTATGTTTTAATGATAAGCTTGTTATAGAAATCATATTTCACAACATCTACTATACTTTGAATTAAGATTAGCTTTTCAAGTAATTTCGATGTCTTCACAGATGGCAAGATGATAAGATTTACATTCTGCATTAAACACTTTACATCAAGGCTGAACGGGGCAAGTGGTTATGTAATTATTATCTGTGGTTAACAAAGGGAGCCCAAATTAAATATTTTATAAATGAATGTGCAGGATTTATGGACATTTTTCAGGGTCAAATGCAGGTGGCATTGATATAAGATAGGCTGTTGCTGTAGCAGCACTTGCTGGGGAATATGTGAGCCATGAGAGTTGGTGCTGCTTTCTGGGGCTACAAGTGAGCTGTGTTTGGTAGCAGCCTAGGGAGAGGAGGAAGCCGCAGACACTCTGCTAGTGAGAAGCATTGGGGAGAACTGTCATATAAACAGGCTTATTCTCTTCTCTTGCACTTCCTGTCCTTGTGGCCTTCATGAGCCTCTGTTAATAGGAATTGAAATTGTGGTATGAGTTGCAAATGTCTGGGAGACTTCTTGGTCTCTCTACTGTGATTTATATGCTCCTGTATCCTTATGCTTTTGTGTCACCATCTAGTCCTTTATGTGAAGGTGGAAACCCTTCCAGAATTTTGGTTTACCACAGTGGAAAAACTATTTTAGTGATAATGGCAATACAATTTTAATATATTCACTGATTAGTGTAGTATGATTTTCAGAAAATGAAAATAGGAAATTAAATAGACCAAGACACATCAACCTTGAATCTAGCCTCTCTATCTTCACCTAGCTTAGCATTGCATTAACAGTACTTGATGTCTGCAATTTGGGTTTGTAAAAATGTTAAAAACTTAGTAGTTTTCAAAAATTTTTAGGCTTTTCTGTTAACTTTGAGTTAAAGTGTGAGATTGAGTGATTATCTATTTAAGACCATATGGCTGGAGCATCTTATGGTGCAAAAATCTATATATAATCTATATATCTATTAATATCATTGGCATTCTGGACTCTGGTTCGCCTTTGCCATTGTCTCTGTTATAGTTTGGCTGTTATAAGGTCTAAAGACATGATGGATTGTGGTGCCGAGGATAAACTATGTGAAAGTCTTTTTTGGGGTGCTACATGAAAAAAACAGTTTTAGATGTTCAATTAAAAAAAAAAAAAAACCAAAAAAAACCAAAAAAAAACCAACCTAAAAATAATAAGGTAGAATCAAAATATTGTAAATATTGTATAAAGTTCAACTTCAGATAATACATATTCAAAAGCTGTTACAAGAACCTTGAAATTGACACAAGAAATGTAATAACTTGGGATTAAATTATCTGGGGTAGTTATTATGGCATAGCCAGGAAGTACCAGAAAAAGATATTTTAAAAGGTTTGTATGGAAGAAAATTATTATTTTGGATATCCAAGTAAAAACAACACATTCTGCTACATTAATGTGGCTATTGAAAAGTTTATTTGCATTTTCCACAGCTAAAAACTTAATATAAGAAATGTCTTAATAGAAAAAATTCTGGTCTTCTGTTGAAGACTTTTCTGCTGCGTTCTTCTAGAGTGTCTGTGTTCTGAAATCAACAGCTGTGATGAAAATAACATATTGATCTAGGCATAAAAATGTTGCTTTTTCTCCTAAAAGCAAATTTCGTGTTTAAGCACTCATTTAAAAAAACCCAAACAAAACAGAGAGGTGAAGGGGGGGTATTTATGGCATGTGTGTTTCTTATGAGAAAATATGGTTCCAGTGGTTTCCTTTTTCAGAGCTGGGATATCAACATTATTCCTACTGATGAAAAGAGCATGAAAGTCAGCCTTGAAAATTTCGATTGTATGTATGTAACTTTGTGGACATGATACTGCTGCTTAACATTCCTAGCCAGTTTCCTGAATTAAATTCTAGCTGCCTGTAAGGAAATGCCCAGTGTCTTTCAATTTATACACAGCAAAAAAAGGTTAAATGGTAGCTGTAGTTCCTAACTTTAATATACTGATGTGGATAAGATGTTCTGGAAAGCTGATTCTTTTACTTAAGGGCTTCCTTGTGTGAGAAACTTAGCTGAAGAGAAGTTCTGTGGTAAAGAATTAATGAAGACTGATTGTGCATATCCCTGGTAATTATGAGAAACATAGTTGGAACAAGCCTAATTTAATTTTCTCTTCCTCAGAAATTACTGCATTTATATTGGGCCCTTAGAGAGAAATTACAGCTACCAGCTTAAGAAAACTTAAAGTCCTAATTTTGGTTTCACTTCTTTGGTTTATTGATATTAGAAAAATGAAATAAAGAAGCCCTCCAGAAGTGGTTCATTGTCTCTGGAAATGACACTTGGGAGTCAGATCTTTTAAGTATTTTTTTTATATTGAAACGCTGAGTTTTATCCTTACTGCTTTTATGGCCATTCCTTCCCGTCTTCCTGGTCTC
The DNA here is from genome assembly GCF_017590135.1 of Pyrgilauda ruficollis. Taxonomy (NCBI): domain Eukaryota; kingdom Metazoa; phylum Chordata; class Aves; order Passeriformes; family Passeridae; genus Pyrgilauda; species Pyrgilauda ruficollis. The sequence continues at coordinate 382,846 of NW_024523989.1, forward strand.
TTCATGAACATCTCTGCTCAGGATCCCTGTCCACAAGTCTTGTGTGTTTAGACAGTCTTGTTCACATGCCCAGAATCATGCTGAGGTGGTTTTGTGCAAGAAGATGAGACTGGTGTGGCTGTCAAGCCTTTCTTTTGCTTGGTATAGGCCATGAGTACAAATCTCCTGCAGGAGAAAGAAAATTAGAGATGAGAGCATCTGAACAGAATTATAGATAGCCCCTTTTTTATTTTTATAAGTTTTTATGTGACACAGTGCTGGTCTCAACCCTGCTAGCTCCACAGCACTGGGGCAAGGAGTGGGCTGAATCCCAAAAGTTTAATATTCAGAGTTCAGCTTAGCTGGGTGAGAAAGCTCTACAGCACAGCTTTGTAATCCGGCGTGGGCAGAGGCAAGAATGAGGGAGAGGTCTTCTGTATGGGTTCCAGAGAGTTTTATTCTCAGGAAGGTCCAGGGACAGAAAACAGAAATTCCGGATATTCAAGGGTTTTTTAAACAGGGGAGGTTCAAGAGGAGGGTACAAAACTTCAGCCAATAGGGGGAAAACTGGGGAGGAGCATAAGGTGAGATTCACAATTTACAAACCAATGGGGAGCACAAGGGGAGGGGAACAGATTCAACAAACAAAATGGGGCTTTGAAGGATACAAAAATGACAGGGAAGTCTCTGGAAAAAGTGATAGGTATGAGGAGGGATTGACAGCTGTAGGGAGGAGGAACATCGAACATTCTGGGCAAAGAGGCTGGTTCAGGGTAACCAGATGGATTGGGGAGGTGGGAGGATACAAGTTTAGGATAAACCAACTGTATGGGGGAAACAGAATAAACCATTTGGAATACATAATAAAACACACTGCAACATTTACCAAATGTCAAATATAGTTATCTAATTTTGTTTTAGTTTGAAGTCCACAGCAATGTGATAAAGACAAGAATCAACTTAGTGGAAGCTGTTGCTTCCTCTGAAGTTTTTTGAGTTGAGGACTAGATTGACAAAATCAACAGTGCACAGCTTTATCCTCTGTTTTGCCTCAAACTCCAGAAAGATGAAGGCAGTAGAGGGTCTAGAACCTGTGGCCTGTGAAGACTTAGGGAAACAGGGCTCCAAGCCTAATGTACTCAGTGACTAGAGAGAGCTGGTACCTGCAAGCTTCCCTAAACCAGGAATTTGGAAGAAATCTTTAGGGGTTCCAGTAAAGGGAGAAAATACACTTTTTTTCCTTAAAATTCTAGAGGAGAAGGAAATGGTTTTTATTCCTACTCTGAGTAGAAATCTGGGACCAGTTGGGAATGGTATTCCTTTGGTCCCCTGACAACACAGATATGAGGTGATTCATCTCCGGGTCCTGGCTGGTGGAGGTTTAGTGGTGTTTTACCAAGAGAACTGAAAATGCATGTGTAGCGATGTTACAGTGTCAACCGTATTATTTTACCAGGTTGTCTGCAAGCTCACAATGTATAATTTTACCAGGTTGTCTGCAAGCTCACAATGTCCTAAAGTGTAGCTGGGGTAGATGTGACAAAACAAAATGGTTCCATTAGTCATGTGTATTACTTTGAAATGTTCAGCTGGTGGGTTCTCCTCCTTATCAAATATGATTACACATTGCAGCATCTCGGTATGATAAACATACCCTTCTGTAACACTGAAAAGTCACTGTTAGCTGCTTTGACATGTAAATTATTAGTAATACGATGGATGTAGTGGGTACAGAAGTCAATGTTGTAAGTAGCTTCACAGGGTTTCTCTGCAACTGAGTATAAATATTGTACTAATTCTTTAATGTGCTGTTATTTTATTATACCCTAGATTGCTAGTTGCCCTTTATGCTGTGTCATTTTCATCAGTTTCCTGGGGAATATCTAATACTTAATTCAATGTTTAGGCACAGAACTTACAATGAGATGGTGTATGAAGCAATAAATGCTTTTTTGGGGGTGGCTAAATGCCAGAGCAGTGATGAAGCTGCTAAATGAGAGAACTGTTTGTAGAAGGGTTTTTTTTTGGGGAAGCATTTTTCTGTTTTGCTCTAGATGGAAAACAAAACTAGTAAATGGAAGCAGGAGAAATAATGTTCTATTTATTTTAGATTGAGAACATGCACTTTACTGCTCACAGTCTCTGTGTGCAAACTGCTCGTGAAAGTCTGTCTGGAAGCATTTGGCAGCATGGCACAGGAGAACTCATTAGAACCACAAGGGAACAAATGTGTAACACTGTTTTAGCATTGTACATGTATCTATTTGCAGGGGGATGTGTGCATGTGTGTTTGTAGTGTTTTGTGGATATATATCCATGTGTTCACAAGCACTGCATAGATGGGAGCAGATTTTGAAACAAGATTACTGTTTTTTGATGTCTATAAAGAAAAAAGTGGTTGTATGTGGCTTTTTTGGGGAGTTGGTGTTTGGTTTTAGGGAGGAGGTACTATGGCTGAAATTTCCTTTGTCATTTATAATGTAGTCTGGAAAGTTTTTGATTTGCGGTTTGAGAACAGTGCTAAAACTATGACCTCTTAGTTTTATCTTCTCTTTTTTAGACCTATAATTGCAACTTCAAATTGGAATATGAAGCCCATATGAAGGTTATATTTGGCTCTGTAAAGGGTTTCCAAGTGGTTATGTTGCAATAAACATTGACATTTCCAGAACACTGTACAGCTTCACCATCTTTAATCCAGTGCTTTCAGCTGCACTCTTCTTTTAATAATTAATGTGTTTTAATTTTATGCTGAAAAATCTTTGGGAAAACTTAGTTGCTGTTATCTGTAGTTCAGCATTTCACTTAGTTGTTTCAGAAACTGTAAGCTGCCTTTTTATGACTGATGAAGTAAAATGCTGAAGGGCTAGATAACAGCTATTTAACCTTAACTTGCTCATGATCATGCAGTAAAATCACTTTGTTGTCAGTGAGATTTTAGAGTATTTTATCAAAAGACCTCCAAGTGCAGTATGAACAAAGAACCTAACAAACCCCAAAACTGAATGCTAAAATGTTGACATTTTTGAAATTGTTCCTTTGTTTCTTTTTCTCACAAAACAGATGTGTTTGTGATTTGTCGCAGTCCACATTTATGGTGAGATAAGTTTAACTTAATTTTGCATAGTCTGCAGTAAATGTTAACTCAGTGTTTACTTATATAAAGTTTTGTCAGCAAACTGTACCTTCTTGCTTGGATTCTTCAAATACATGGGCTCTTGAGGCTGTGTATCAGGACATAGTACAGAATCTTTTCCTCGAGGATGAGCTTTTGTCTGTAGAACTGATCTCTCCAGATATGGTTGCACAACATTACTTAGCCATTGTGTCACAGGCTTAAAACACTTAAAAAAATTAGGATAGTATTCTTGCAACAGTTAAATACATGTTTTTTAGCCAAATTCAAGTTCTCAAAGGTGAAAATGATAGGACTTTATGTAATTTTGCAGAACTCTGAAGTGATCCATATTGGCCTTTTGCTTGCCCAAAACCTATCTGTATGGTGTGCTTTCTGCATATTTCCAAGTGTTTTCAAAGAATTTTTACTGGGGATTTTATTTTGTTTTCTTTTGTTATTGCTGTGGGAGTACAGCAAACTAGAAGAATGTCTTTTGTAGCAGGTTATTTAAAATAAAGACCAAGGTAATTTCAGGAAAAAACATTGAGCAAGTTATAAAAAACTGGAAAAATTGAATACATTCACAAATGCATTATGCTGAAGGAATTGATACAAATGCATTAAACACAATTGCCCATTTGTTCAGAAAAGTCCCTGAACAGGCCTAGCAGAAGCTTTGAGGTGTTTTAGAGGAGCATGATTATGAGCTTGTCCTGTTCTTAAAGAATTGCCTGTTTATTTTCCTTTGCTTGCTGTCATAAATTCACACAGTGCTATGTGGATCTTTGCACAGATGCAGCAATTGTTGTGTAGTTTATTTATTTAGGCTTTTAAAAATTTTAATTTTCTGCCTTCTGTTGTGATGTAAATGTGGTTCTGTCAAAGTAGTCTGGTTAGGAAATTAAGAGTTTGAATTTTTGTGAGACACTGACATGACTGGAGGGATAAGCAATACTGTTTCTCTAGACGATAGCAAAGATTTCAAAATATTTTGTTCTTGACTGCTTTCTTTATTGTGTACCATTTTTTGAATAATAGAATATTGGAACAAATTTCAAAGCAAATTGAGACATCTGTCGTGGTGATGGTAAAATCGGATATTAATGTCATGCATAGTAGCTAAAGGTGGCCTGTGAAATAGCCTTAGTATTTGATGAAGAATATGTATTTTAAGGCATATTTTAGAGCTTTTCACTTACCACTAATTTAACAATAAATTCTATGTTTGCTGTTTATAGCCAACGTGTGCTCCTTTAGACTTCAGTATCAGACACCATATTTGAGGCAAGTGAAATATATCAAAATAGAATTTAGATGTAAATGAAGAAATATTTAGGGCTTGATGCTATGATCAACAATTTCTGGATTCATTGCATTTCAGTAATCTAACTTTATAATGGCTGTATTCATTTTGCTTTGAATCCAGAAGACTGGTAGTTTCTGCAACTGGACACTTTTGTTCTTCATGCTCTTGGCTTCAAATAGAGATTGCATACCTGGGGTTTTCAGTTTGGGACTGAATTTTGTGGTTTCCTTTTTAACTATACTTTGATTTTTATAAAATGTAGAAAGAAAAGATTTACACAGAGAAGGTGCAATAGGTCTAAGTACAGATAAAATTTTGCTTTAATGTATTTACTCATCGTTATTTAAAAAAGAATTTAAAATTTAAAAAAAGAATTCTGTTAAGTAGATTAGAAACCCCAGTGCTACTCTTTGCTACGTACCTTTGAAAACTGTATTTGAACTGCACATTTAATTGCTAAATGTAGTTTGAATTTAAACATGCAGTGGTGTCCCCACTCAAACAAGTAGGTGCCTTCCTTGCTCACACATATTCACTTATTGATCTTTCTTTCCTACCTGCTAAAAATACCTTTCCTAAATTTTTTTTCTGTGGGCTCATTACTCCTTTTTTCTTTTTGTGTGTGTTACGTTGAACAATGATAGTGGTCGATGGAAGAACACAATAAAGATCAGTAGCTGGAGGCTGTGGGGTTTATTAGACCAGGTGACATAGCTGACACATGGCACGTTCTTGATCACAAATGCCTTTGTTAAGGAAATCAAAACATCAGTATTCAAAATTAAATAGAAGGTGAAGACTGTTTCTAAGTGTTGAATAGAGATCAATTTTGCCATCTCAGAAACAGAAGGTAGCTCCTGGGAGGGGATGCAGGAGAAAAGTAGACAGTATATTCTTGGTGGAGTGAAGATATGTGAAAGCATTTGCCTCCTAAGGGTCAGGCAGTTTATAGCTGGTGGAATGTGAGGAGTTGACTGTGGAAGGAAGAGATCATATGGGGCCCATAATTTTTATTTTAAGGCCCATTGGATGTATTTGGTATCTAGCAGAGTTATGAATTTTTGCCATTATGTCAGTCTAGTTCCTTGTAAAACTGCATCCTCCATTTCAAAGCTTGGATTTGAGAAATGCTGTGTAGGTTTCCCTTGATGATGGTAGAGAGCTCAGAGATGAAACAACTCTTTAATGAGAAGTGTCCTATCTGGCTGGTTTTGTCCCATATCAGTTGTCTGCATGAATGTGCTTATTTCTTAAATATTTGTTCATGCTTAGTTACGGTTGTTACAAATACTCCAAAATAGGAATGTATGATGTTTTAGTAAAGCAAAACAGTGATTTTTTTGAATTGAAGCACTTGTTCTTCTAACAAGTATCTCTATACAAATTTGTCTGTTAAGAATAAATTGGGGCAAGCTTATTTTTTGTGAGATTTCACCATTTCCTTTGATATTAACTTAATCATAAACATTAGTCTTGCTGTTTACAACATTTTTCTCCTGATTCCAAAGCACCAAAGTCCTGCAACCATGTGAATACTTTAATTCGTGAGAGATGTAATCCTGAACACCAAAAAGCCAGTAAGATGTCTGAAATAATGTTGCTAATCAGTAGTGAAGGGAGATGTTTTTCTTTTTTAAACTAAAATTGATGAAGCTTAATTAATCTCTCTCACTTCAAATAGTGTGATGTAAGCTTTCTAAATTGAGAGCTTATAACCTAGATAGCTTATAACCTATAACCTTTTCTCTGATTGCCCACACATTAATTGATCACTCTGCCTTTTGTGTCCAGTGACTTAATGGTTTCAAGGGAATATGAGAAGAAATTTCTCTGGGAGATAAAAAACCAATCATCTTTATTTCTATGGCTGTTGTCTAAGGTTTTTTGCTTTGTTTTTCCTCAGATATTATATCCTCTGTGTATCTCTGCTATATTTTAAGGGCCTAATTCTGCTGCTCTTACAAAACACACAGATGTGCATATTAAAGGCAGAGTGTACCTTGCTCTGACATATCTTAGAAGTGGCCTGGAGAGCTGTCATTTCTTCAGCTCCAAAAAAGAGAGGAAAGGAAAAGCAAGTGCTGAAGAAGGAATGGTGAAGTTAACATGAAGAAGCCTAAGAAGAATTCAAGTATTTCTCTTATTTGGTTCTCTGTTCAGAAGTTGGTGTTTAGTGACATTGGGTCTGGTGACAGTTTACAGGTCTGCTAGGATGACTTCTGATCCTCTTAGGGACTACATCTAATTACACATTCCATCTCTTAGCATGACAAGTCTTAAGCATCCTGAAAAATATTCTGTTTGCTACTTCTGAAAGCACTGTGCAGGAGATTAAAGCTTAGGGGCTGTGTTGGGGAAAATCATAGCCTGCTTTCAAATGAACAGCACTGTGGGCAGTCCAAGGAAGCAGAAGGAGTTATCTTTACAATACATACACTAGATACATTTGCAGTTTATAATTAAAAATATATCAAACCACTTAATTTTTGCAGTGTTTCTATTCCAGTTTTTTTTATCCTAAGATTGTGCGAAAAGTGAGTAACAGGTAGTGAATTTTGGGTTAATTTTTCACATTGGGGGAAAATGTAAGAATGGTTAAAAAGGATATTTTGTTAGGAAGTGTTCCATCCTGAGGTTCTCTTTGGAGTGCTGTGGTTCATGAAGCTCAGTCTTGAATAAAGTACAGTTCTCTGCAGAGGTAATTTGCATAACATATTACTTGTTGGAGACCAGCGAGTAGAATGCAGTTTGGTCCTGTTTTTCTCTGCTCTTGAAGTATATTTAGAATGCCATATTTTGCTACAGTTTGTGTTGTCACTTATGATGTTCATACTTTAAATGTATTAGACTAATTGCACATGTAGTTTGTGCATCATTTAAATCAATGATCTCTGTGATTCCTGAAAATATCTTTTACTTCCAAAAGTTCATGGAAAATAGTTATATAAGCAACTATTTTCATTCACTTTATATGCTTGCATTCTTCATGTGCCTTTCAATATGGTTTTTCTCATCTTCTGATGCAAATAATGCTGACCACTATATTGCTAGACTTCCACTTACATGAATAACTAGTTGAATATAATATCAGGTCTAGGAATTGTGACAGCCTGGTGCTGTCACATCTGCATAAATAGTGAAAAGAAGGTTGGCAGTGAGGTGAGAAATTCTGTTGCTTGCTAAATAGTTAAGACGGGGTGCCAAATATGAGTAGTCATAAAATACCCTTGCAAGTCTAAACCATTAGCAATTAAGTGACAGATAAAAGTCAACATCCATAAATGTTGATGAAGAACACTAGACTTGTGAAGAAAGTTTATAAGCATTTTTCCTTATCACACAGCTTGGGTTCTAGGATTCACTTTACTTAATAGACACAGGATGGAGATATTATTATGGCAGAAGAATATATAATATCGAAGGAGATTTTGGATTGTTGAATTCTGCTTGCTAGCATTTAAAGGGCTATTTTTAATTCTGCAAATTATATGTTTGTGATTGCCATGGAGTCATTTGTTAATATCTCAAAATTAGATTTTTTTTTTTTTACTCTGGTAATGGACATATTGCTGTGGAAATGTATGGAAATAAATTTAAGACCACTAGCTTTTCTGTTTGTGAATAATATTACACTATAATTCCTGCTCCTTTTTTTCTTGTTGAATCTATAAGAAGCTGTACTTTTTCTGTGGAGTGATGGGCATCATCTTTGCTAATGCCTGAATATCAAATGTAGGTAGTAATGTTTTTATAGCATAATCAAAAGTGTAACCTGTGTACATACCTTCATTATTGAGCTACTATCAGTCTGATTAGATCATTTGCCAGTACCAGGGAAAATAACTGATGTGAAAAAACACAAGCAGTTTGGTGTATGTAGCATCCCTAGTCTATAGGGTTTTGATTTAATTTTTTTTGAATTTGTGAATATATGCTTTTAAAAGAAATTAACTCTGCAATTCACACACACACACCCCAGATGACTGGGGAGGCTTTAAATAAGGTCTTATTAGAGGAAGTTTTGCTTTCTGTTGTATTCTTTCTACAGTGCTATAGCTTTACTTTACTTACTGTTTTAACACAAAGGAATTACCTGGAATGTCACTTCTAATTTTAACTGTCAGCTTAGTTCTTGGCTTGATATACCTATCAGTGGGTTCCCTCCCCTGCCTTCAGGAGCAAATCTCCTGTTGTAAAATCGATTCACAATGACGCACTTCTTCCCCCCCACAATGGTACACCAAATCAGATCTAGAAGAATGCAGAAATAGCTCAAATGTGATGTTCTCTTTGACAGATTCAAAAGTTTCTCAGTGCTTTAATTTTCTAGGTTTGGGGACTCTTCTTTAGCAGTTTCACTGAGATATTTAATTCAGATTCAGAAATAATTTGTCTCCTCAAATCACTGTTTTACAACAATTTCCCGATCTGGGATGGTGGTGGGGTGCCTGTTGAGTTTATCACTGTTTAGGGGAAGATGTAAGAGTTTGTCCAGTTGCTGTTTGGCATTTGGATTGATTCAGTAAATTTTTATTAAAGTTATTGAATAATACCAATGGCAGGAGTAAAACCTCCCAAATGTATTGCATCTTAACACAGTGGTACAGACCTGATTTTGATAATACTTTCTATGCATAAAGACAAGATCATTACAATGTGCCCTTTTAATAAAAGAAAATGTAGAAAAACAAGATAATAGCTAGTCCAGATGAGCTTATGTTATGCATCTAAAATAGGAGAAATTTTGGATCTCTTCAGATGCTGAAAAACAAAGCAGATCCTTTATCAGATATGCATAATGGTTTCCTTGATCACAATTTTGTTATTTAATTTGTAAGTAAGTTTCTTGTTAGCTTTTTGTGTGACAGGCCATAGCACAGCTCATCTAAAGGATGAAAAGTCCGCCATAATGGCAATTCTGAAGATTTTTTTATTCAGGTTTGTGTCAGGATATGGGAAATGTTTTGCAGCAACAGGTGCTTTATTTTCTGGCAGCCTTATGCTCTTTCATCCTTTTTCCTTGTTTTCCTTTCTGTTTTCTCGTATGTAAAGAAGAAGTAAATACATGTCCTCTGCTCAGTGGCCTGGATCTTGGATCTTGGAAGAGCATTCAAATTCATTTGAAGCTGCAGCATTCATTCCAGCTTCCACTGGTGCAGAAAGGGGAGTAACTTGTCTCTAAAGAGGCTCTTGAGCTGCAGCATCTGGGGGCTTAAAATGCAGAGAACTTGAAATCATCTTCTTTTCTCTTGTGTTTGCAGTTACTGTTGTATGTCAACTGCATTGTGAGACAGACTGCACTAAGACAGCTTCTTGAGAATTATTTGAAAGCTATTTTTGCTGCCTACTTGCCAATTTATTTGTATTACACACTTGTCGTTCATGTACAAATCAAAACACCACATCTTTCAGTCTTGACAACTATAGAAAACTACATGGAAGGTGTCATTCCTCATCCTTTGTCTTTCCAAACACTTGGCTCACCTGAAAGCTGTGTAACAGCTTTTCTTTGCCTACTGACATATATATCCACTCACCACAGTTATATGTTTTGGAGGGAATGTTACGTCTGGGGACTTCTCATGTTTCTCTCTTGGTCATATCTCCACTAAAAGATTGCTAGCTCTTGAAGGTATGAGCCTGCATTATCTACTTTTCAAGGAAGAGTTATCTGGTTTCAAGACAGACTCTGTTGGGGCTTTGAAATGTAAAGAATTAAAATAGTTACCAGGATCATTGCAGTGGAAGACTCTTCCTTATTAGTCTGCTATTTGTTTTGTTGGACTATTATTGCCTATTTTCCCAAACTGACTTTAGCTCTTGCTCATAAAGACCTGGTAGATCCTCAAAGAATGCTTCACTCAACAGCACTTGAGAATTGCTGCTGGGTTGCCACTGACTTGATGGATTCTATAAATAAAAACGTTCTCAACATAGCACTTGGGTTATTACCAAAACTCACAGCACTGTTTCACTACTTTCTCCTTTTCTCTCTGTTTTAAACAATCAGATGGGCTGTTTTTCTGTCTGCATGACAATATGTTCCTTTTAGACCAGCCCAGTGAGAATAATTTTTCAAAGAAATCAGTTTACAAGTAGTTTCTAGAGAAGACTATTTTTTCTTAGTGAACTACAGCTTGTCTCTTGAATTTATATTTCATATGAATTTTTCATATTTCAATACAACATTGTGTGCTTTTTTCATACTTACCTGTTTTATTTTAACCTTTTGTTTCCTTTGGGTGTTGATTTGTGTTTAATAACTGGGTTTGGAGTATTCATTTAGTAAGTGGTAAAATGTTAGAGAGAATAAATATAGAGTTTTCAAGGAAATCCTTTTCTGAAATGTGTTCTGTTTCTAGTCAGCCTTTCAGTCTTGTATTGAATTGTCACAGTTTTAGTAATGAAAGACAGTGTATCACAATGTAAGTAAAAGGTCCTTTTGTGAGAAAAGCAGGATCAAGACATCCACTTGAAAATTAACCCGAAACCCTTGGCAAAAAGTTTGAGTCTTGTTCTGGTGGGCCAAATAAAGCAGCATAGATACAGAGAAAGGGGTAGACAAGAAAACTTGTGCATATTAGGCAGGTGTTATAAATATGAACTGTTTTATGAAGTCATTCAGTAAGTGGCAGATATGTTAACCTAAAGTTCAGGCTTTTGGTAAAATTGCTGCACAATATGAAAAACATTTTATCTTTAGGATCACTTGGAATAAAGTACCACCTGGGGAAGGAGTGCTGAAACAAGCATTTGCATTAATCCCTGAAGAATCTCACTGAAGTTGAGAGTGAGCTCTGTAACATTCATGTTGGGAACCTGGTATGAAGGGAGTTATAGGTGCATAAACTGAGGGTTATTAGTTAACAGTTAAGGATAAAAAATGGATAATGGATAATAAGAGATTTAAGGGAAAAAATATTAATCCTGAGGGAGTGATTGATATCTTTACTCTTCTGAAATATGAGTCACACTTACTAACTAGGAAAGTTTGCATCTTGTCTGCAAAGCACTCACAAAAAATTATAGTGGTAATTTGTATCCTATTGCATTCAGCAATAGGTCCTTATAATTTAATGTCATTTGAATTTCATAGCCAGAGACCATATTCAAAGTTTCAAGTGCTGATAAAGAATTCCCTTTCAAATAAAAATGGAAGATAAATGCCTTCTGTAAAATTATGTGTTATTTTGTTCACTTGAAAATATCCTAGTCTTTGAATAGAATCTGACATTTGATTCAGCCTTGTTAGAAATTATGAAAGTTTGACTAAGCTGGGCTTGCCTGACTTGCCTAGGAATGAGGTGTCATCTAAACTTTCAAATACTGGAAGTATGACAAAAACTCTCTGAAGTTACTTTTTAAAGTTTCCTGCAGGGTCTTTTCTTACAGTTTATTCATTTTTTAACTCATTGATCTGAAGTAGGATGGCACAGATCAGTAATTAAAGAATGCCTTTATCCATCTGCCTAGTGACTTCTGTGCTTCGTTGTCTTTGTATCTCTGTGTCACTTCAGGTGTGAACAGACAAACAGAAGGACTTCCCAGTTAGGCTCCAAATCCTGATGTTTTGCCATCTTTGTTTCACAGAGCTCTGATACGTCTGAAGTAGTAATCCTGGAGTGCTTCTGGGTAGTGGAATTCAGGAGTAAAACAAATGTTTCAATAGTTCTCAGTAATTAAGACATATCTCATGTGTTCAGTGTGAGTCTTTTATTTCTGCCAAAATAAAAAAAAAAAAAGAAAAGAAAGAACCCCAGCCACCCAGGCATTGGAATTTCGCTAGAAATTTAACTAAAATATGGGGTTTGTGTTGATGCATAGTCAATGCATCTTATTCTTCCATAACTAATCATTGCTAACTCCCTATTAAATGACAAGTTTTCTGTTTTTCTTACCTCTTGCCAATTATTCATTCATACAATTGTTAAAAACAGCAGAAAAAATAGCTATCTCATATAAATCAGAATCCTTATTTAGGGGAAAGATTTCATCTGGAGAAAGTGCTGACAGTTTTCTCTGCAGGAGCCACTGAAATAGCCATTGTATTAGATTTTTTTTTTTATGACATTAATTCTTTCTGATACCTCTGCAGGGTTTTGAAGTCCTTAGAACAATTTGCCATTTTCTGTTAGCTGTGTTGGTCTAAGAGCCAAGGTAAAAAAGTTATGCTGTATTTGTGGGCTTGATGGATACATTTAAATTCAGTAGAAGCTCCTATCATCTTTTTATGCACCACAGTCTCCAGCCCACTTCTAAGAAAGTGTTGCATTAATTATGCTGACTTTTGTCCTCACCTGCTGAAGTGATTCATAGTGGTTGGTCATGTTTGAGAAGGCAGTAACTTAAATTATATTAATTGTGGATTTTATCCTTAACTGGGTAGTAATCTGGGGAATAGCTCAAATCCTTCATCTTTTGTAGGGAACAAAATAATGTATTTCCTACCTGGTGTTGAGGCACTGCGTCAAAAAGTATTTCTGGGTTTGGAAGCATTGCTTTCCCTGACTATAAGAGCTGAATGTTTCCCATTGACTCTCAAATTGAGACTTTCTAATTGTGCCCTGAATGAGTCCAGTTCATTCATAGAGTTCCCAACTTTATGAGTATGAATACAGTTATGTCAGTTCCCTTCTGACACTTGTGTTACAATGCTTGAACACAATGCTGCTGAATGAACCCAGAATACAGCTGTAATTGCTGACAGGACTCAATTAGCTCTGAAGCCTGCAAACAGGATGATTTCTGTGGCAGCAACACTGGCAGATTTTAAGCTCAAAAGCTGGGGCATAGACAACAATGGATACTGAGTAAGCACTTCAGGCTGCCTGTGGAGAAAAGAGAGCCTGTGAATATGTGTGGAGGAAGAAATAAGTTTGTATAATTAGTAACTAGCTGAGAGACAGACTTTCCAAAACCAAGTTTTAAAGGTTGATGGTGTTTCAGTAGGAATCAGGGGTAAGGGTGGCATTCTGTGTATCCTCTAAAAACGTATTAAAGGGGAAAATAAGAAACAGTGTAGGAAACTGCAGGTAAACAGAGCCAGCAAATGATGATGAATTCCTGGGGCATGACCAAACAAGACAGAGGAAAAGACAAGACAGGTAGAGGAGAAATGTATTTCAGACTTGGCAATTTTCCCATGCTGGAGAGCAAGGATGACAACCTGGCTGGTGATTTGTTGGATGGGAAAAGAAAGCTGGACTATTATAAGATATTAGAACAAAACTGAAGACAAATGAAAATGATATACAGTGTACAGAATGAGGATAAAGTACTAAAAGAAGTGAAATAATAATCCATGTACTGTAGGGTAGAATGAAATTCAGAAGACAAAACGGGGGAGAAAAGCAAAACTCATGAACTAGGAAGAGAGGCCTTTTATCATTAGGGGCTTTGACCATGAAAAGCTAGTTGTGTTATCACAAGATTAGATCCATTGGCTATTGGGAGCCAAAAAAAGCTGTAGAATGTATATCTGGGACTTTAAAAGATTCAGATGAAAGCAGGATAGGAGGATATAGCTGCTCACAATGTCAAATTTCTTGTGGAACTGATGGAGGAGAGTTGTGCCACAGCACAGCAGAAGCTCCAAATAAGGAGGCTGTGAGATTTAACCTGTGGTCAAAGGACATTTTCTTCATCTTGCAAGCTTCAATTTGGAACCGTGAAGGGGGATTGGAGAGAGCCTTTGTCCAATTGTCTCCATGTGTCTCTGGTGGATTGAATCCTAGGAGTCATAAGAGTGAGAAAAAGAGACTGAGTGGGATATTGAGGAAGAGAACATAATGAAGGGCCGTGAAATAAGCATGGAGGGAAAAATAAGGACATGTTCATGCAACCTCTAGTGATTCTGTGGAGCTGCTGATCACCTCAGGGCACTGTGGGCCGTGAAACAGGAGGGCTGTACAGAAGTCATCAGACAAAGTACATAATCCTGTCAGGGCTTCAAGTGCTTGTGAAGCAGCCTAACTCAGAAGGTTTCCAAGTGGATCATGGAAGGAAAGAGAAGGGTTTGTTAGATGAACTTTGACTCTGCATGTGGTGAAGGCTTTATGTGCCCTTCTACTGAGAACTGGTCACCACTAGCAAGACAGGGTGGTCTTTGGGTCACTGTTTTGCATCCCTGAAATAGGGCAATAGGGGTTCTGTGATTCGATGTGGAAACACAGACACCAGGAGCAGTCTGAAGTTGACCACTATGTTGTACAGAGCCTCGTGCATATACAACTCTGCTCCCTTTCCTCCACATAATGGTGTACAATGCAAAATTGGGAATGTCCCCAAGAAAAAACAGGCACAGTGAAATGAAACCAGATGCGAGAGACAGCATGCAGGCACTGCCTTATTTTGATCTGTAAATCTCTTCTGTCATTCAGGAGGAGAGATTCGTTAAAGCCTGTATTGCTTCCCTGTGTGTGGTCCCTTAGTGAGAGTTAGAGAGGTAAGAGCTGTAACATCCAGGTAGGGCTGGTGAGGTGGGTGGGAGGGAGCAAAGGAAGAAAACAGATTTTCGTACAAGGTCAGTCATCTAAATCATAGTAGATGAACTTAGTAAATCAGGAAAATAATAGAAAAAAAGGGGACTGTATGTAGGAATACCCCTAAGACAGCAAGCATTCCCTTTTGCCATTTGTAGTATGCAAGCCACGTAAATTTGGAGACTTTTGTTTCAATAGTAGTGGCTTGGAAAGGCAGGTCAGGATCACTTCCTATTTTAGAGATGCAATAAGTGAGGCATATGCAAAGGTTTCCCTTGCAGATCTAGGCAGAGAAGGAAGGTCTCTGAATCCTGCTTTTTTTAAGGCAGACTGATGATCCAGCCAGAGATATGAACTGCTTCCATTCAGGAAAAGCAATCCACTGCTTTGCAAAGGCCACCCTTGGAACTTTCAATGAATGCTGCAGTGTATTTGTTCAGGGATCTTGAGATACCAATGTGGTATTCAAATATTTGTGTGGTTTGCATTGCTTCCAGTATAGGTGTGGTATTTAATGAAAGGGTATAAGCAGTGTGGCCTATGTAGAACATACAGGTATGAGAAGAAACAGTGTTCTACCACAGTGGTCAACCTGAGTCGTCATGCTATATTTATTTCAAATACACTCTTAGTGAGGCTCTGTAGGGACTTAAATGGAGCTTATAATAGTAACTTATGTAAGTTTATTCCAGCATTGCAAAATTTAAAAAATCACTGAAGATAAAAATTTTAATTAAATTCTTTATCTTTGATTGAAAAGGTAACTTCCAAAGAAAGATTAACATAACATCATGAGTAACCATGGGATGATTTCATCACTACTAATTTGAACATGAAATGCATCATCATATAGAATTCAGACAGCTTTGTGAATTAAAAGCCTCTGATGTCTGTATTAGAAGTATCCTGCGGATATAATTTATGTATCAAAGCTTTCATTCTACTTTTATTACAGCATATGGTAGTTAGCTGTGTTGTTGTTTTGTATTTTGAGTATCAGTGACTCACTGATATTCTTAACCCTTTTCCACTGCTGCGCTAGCAGCTGAGCTGAGAACTGCTTTTTTGCTGGTGTGTGTGAAAAGAGACAGACAACCTTTAACCTTTTTGAACTCTCTTACTTTGCATGTTAGCATAGGAGGAAAAATAGTGATCCTCTAAAAAAGTCAAGGCTGTCATTGTGGATGTTGACTGTGGGCTTTGTACATTTTATTAATTTGAATTATCCCAGTAATTTCTTCTTTGTCCTGTTCAACATGATGTTATGCTTAAACTTTCATGAAGGAAAATACAGCAAGCCAAAGAGTATCAGTCTTCCTGTCACCTTTAACTGTCTAGTAAAATAAACCAAAAAACTTCTTAAAAAAAAAAAAAAGGTTAATAAGTGAATGAGGTGTAAAACCAAAGTGGAAATGTATTTGTTTTATTTTATTACGTTTTTATTTTGAAAACCTTTCCATTAAACTGCCGTCTTTTGAAAGACAAGAATCAGCTCCAGTAACTGCCTAAAGCTTTTTGGTGAATTAACAGAAATCAAAGTTTCTGTGTAAAAGGTTGTGACTAAAATTGCAATAAAATACTTTAAAAATTTCAGGGAAATATCACTCAGACATTTTTAGCAAGAAATTAAAAACAACTGACCTATATAAGTATTTAGAGGGAAAAGAAGCAACTGCTACTGTTAAATTGAAAAACTTAGGAAGAACAAATTTTATTATGAAATAATGTAAAGAAGGAAAAATTTTCTGAGGATGAAGGAAATAACATCAACATACATTTTTGATTTTAGGCTGTTGGATTAGAGTAGAAAAGGCTTTCCAGTGCCACTAGGAATGTGTCAGCTGTTTGTGCTGTTCCCTTTTTCGACAGCAATCCTTCAGAGTAGGGGTATTGAGTTACTTATTTGAGCAGAAGAAGTCCTGTAGGACCAAAACTGTCTATGCTGACTTCTGTGGGAGAAAGTCACACTGAGACAGTGCTTAAGCAAAGAGTTGTTGGTGAGCAGACCATATCCTCAGGTCTTGCCTTCCGTTGGGTCTCTGATACTGAAATGAGGAGGAGCAGTGAGAGATAGAGCTACAATGATATATAATTTTCCTTTCAATTTAGTACTGTGGGTATTTTGAAGGAATTTTTGATGAATTAGAGATGAGACCTCTGAGTTGCTTTTGATGGTGTGATTTATTTTTCTTGTTTTCTACATAGGCAGGCAGGGTGAATTTGGCTCACGTCTTCACTGTATGGCTTAGGTGGTCACAAGACCTCTAGTTACAAGACCTTTTAAGGATTTATTAACCAATAAAACACTGCTAACAACTCAATCCTTAAATATTTTGTCTTATGGACTCATGCTAGAATGTAAGTTTTCTTAGCCAATCATGTTATGACACATAACACAACCTTACAGTACTACACTTCAAAACTCTAAACTTTCCTCTATTTAGCTTAATGTGTCTCTGCTTTAAAGTATAAATCCATATTCTTGCTTCTAGCGCTTAAGTTTGGAAGCCTTTTCCATGGACTCAGATAAAATCCTGTGTTTAATTCTAAGCTTTGGCCTACAGGTCCAAAGTTCTGAGAATTCCCTGCATTTTGGATTGCAACAATACTACTGAGTTCAAAGTTTGTTCTGCAAAGAAAACCAGTGTATTTAGTTTTTTTAAGGTATTCCCCCTGGTTTATGAGCTGGAAACCCAACTTGGGAATGTCCGACTTTAAGAGGAGGATTATTGTTCTGCTATTGCAGATTCACAAGTAGAAAATTTTCTTAGTATAGTATGTTCTTAAAGCTTACATGTCATCCTGTTCAAAAATGGTATCACAACAATAAAACTAGGAGTGCAAACCAGATGAGCCACTGTTCTTGAGGTTAGCAGTAAGTGCTTTCAAAAGGTAAGGTTTTTTTCCAAAACTACTCATGGTATCTCCTTTCAGCAGTAACAGTATAGTGCAGGGTGCTTGTGTTCTACAATAACTTCTTAGCAGCAAAGTATGAAATGCTTTTGTTCACCTATGAAATACTACTGCATTTAGGTCTACTATTTATATTGTTATAAATTAGCATATCTCTTATTTATTTGAATGTTAATATTTTAATAAAACATGGACCAGCAATTTTTATTTAATTATTTATATAACTTTTCTGATTTGTCTGCGCTTTGTTTGAGGCCTTGGTTACATTTGTTGGTCCATTAGTTTCATTTTGGGAAAGATTCATATCAATTTTTTCCCCCTACTGATATTTGGAATTAAATGTCTGAGCTTGTTAGGGAGTACTGTATGCAGTTGATTTAAAATAATAGTCAGCAACTATTTGAAGGAGAAGAGCAAAGAGATTATGATCTTTATTACATAAATAAACCTGTGTGCTCCTTTATTGCAACAGACTTTTTTTACCAGCATGCATTTTTCTTGTTGTGTTTCCTCTGGCAAGTTGACTTTTGGTACATATATAAACCTTCCAGTACCTACAGGAAAGCTGAAGAGGGACTTCTTACAGGGCCATGGAGTGATAGGACGGGAGGATCAGTTTAAACTAAAAATGAACAGGTTTAGATGTTAGGAAGAAATCCTTCACTGTGAGGATGGTGAGGGACAGGCACAGTTTATCCAGAGAAGTTGTGGGTGTCCCATCCCTGGGGACAAGGCCAGGTTGGAGGGTCCTTCAGCAGCCTGGTCTAGCAGAAGGTATTCCTGTCTAGGGGCAGAGGGATTGAGCTAGATAATCTTTAAGGTCCCTTCCAACACAAGCCATGCTGTGATTATGTGCATTGAAACAGAATGGAAAATAGGTAACTTACCTACTGAGGTGGGTAACTTACCTACCAAGTATACTGGTATCAGTGTACCTACTGATACCTTCATTCTTACTGCAGAATGAAACATTTTACATTTGCAGTGATGAGTATTTTCCAGGCATTTTCATATGCTTTTCAGAATTTAACTTAGCTGTCAGAGTACTCCAAGGATCTAAATATAGCAAACTGTAGTGTTCTGAAGTGATAGTTTAGAATGAATTTCCACATCTCAAAACTAGCACCTGTTAGATCAGAATTATGCCCACTTCTACTGCATTTCACTCTCCATTTCTGGTTCCATGCATATTAATGATGATTCAGTAAGCCTTTTGAGCTTGGCAGTCTGATTTTTACAGCTAAGAGGTAAATATAAATAACATGATTTCATGAATTGAAAAACATAGATTTCCTCCCAAAGCAGATGTTTTTTACCAAGCTAGTGGTAGGATATTTCAAGGCGAGATTACTGTTCCTATTTCCATTTAAAGATAAAGGGAGAAATGAAAAGAACACTTTGGTATATTTGTATTTTGGCTGGTAAGTGTTGACTTGTTTCTTTGACAGCTTTTCTTTCACCTAAGGTATTTTGGATATCCAAACTGCTTTTATTAAAATTGTCTGTGTTTTTTTCCTTTAAAAGGTTGAATGGTATAAGCAGATGTTAACTTTGTAGGGATTTTTTTTTGTGTGTGTGTGCATTTTGGTGGCTTTTTTTTGTTTGTGTGTGTGGTTTCTTTTTGTTGTTATTGTTCAGTTTTTAAGTTTCGTTTGGTTGGGTTTTTTTTTTTAATTTTTTTTTTTAATTGAGTGAATTAGTTAATTTTGATCTTGATGCTTACATACCTTTTCTTTCCTTTCCTTTCCTTTCAATTTTCCACTAGTAGCTCCAAAATACTATGAAATATGACAGACTTCAGACTCAGTGATGTCAATGACAGGAGGAGGAAGTAGAGCATTCTGCTGGTGTAGACCTTATAAGAGCAACAGAAAAGTTAATAGCTCTTCTAAATACTGGTCTTTCTGAAGGCTACTTCATGGAAGTATGGCTCACATGGAGTACCAGATCACAGAAGAGCTTACAGCTAAATCTTCTGTCTCTTCAGTCATCTTGGACAAACACCAGAGCTCATCTTGATCAGATTTGGTTGCTCGAGAAAAGATCTTGTCTGAAAACAGGATCTAATGAACATCTGAAGCTCTCTAAGATTTTGAATATTCTTCTCTCAAGAATTGAATACCTGTTTTTTCTGACCGAGTCAGGGTTAAAGGCAAGCATTTGAATCCTTATTAGCTTTTTATCTGCCCCTGAAGCAGATGTTTCCACTTAATTTCTCTTTCCAGTCTTTGCTCATTAAATCTATGGTCCAGATGGCACATGAAATGTTACCCAGCATTTTTAGCAGCATCTGCAGCCACACAATTGGATTTCCTTAGATCCTGCCCAGACAAAAAACTTGTCCTATCTCCACAGGGATTTGTGTACAGTTTTTAGAGCCTTCCAGACTTGAGGTTTCATCTTTTATCCCCTCCATAACCATAAAAGCAGAGGTTATTGGTAACTGGCAGATGCTCAGTTTATGAAGTGAAAACCGGTTTAGAATAACATGTGTGCAAGTGCCCGAGGTTCAATACTCAAGGTAGTAAAAGAAATTTAAGTTCACATTGTGTGGAAAAGAACTTTTCTATTGTTTCTATTGTTGTTTGGATTTTGAAACTAAGTATGAAAACCTTTCAGTGTTCTGTGTTGTCCAGTGATATGATATATATAGCTGATTTACCTCAGAATGATTTTCAGGCCCAATGAAATACTTCAATCCTTGTTAATACCATAGCACAGGTGTTTTATAGAGTTTTATGTTTCTAAATTAGTTAGTGACAGTTTATTTTCTTTCTTTCCCAGTTTGCTCTTCTTGGTGTGTGTTGCACTAAATGTCGCATTGAATTTGTGACTCTGCGAAGCCATCTATTCTGCAAAATTTTAAATGCCTAAGAGGTCTTTTTTCTTCCTGTTCTAATCTTAATAAAATGACCAGCCCTTGCTACTTACCTGGATTCCTTGGGAGCTTCAGCTTTCCCCCTGATCCCTTCTTTTGTTCTCAGAAAATTTGATCATTAAACAATTAGACTCCAGGCAGAACAGCAAATGACGTGTATAATAATGAGGTCAGAAGCTCCCACATACAACCTGTTGAGTCTTCGCAAAGGAGTTATGTCGTGCTAAATTATCTGCATGTGTTCCTGATTGTATTCTGGCAAGGATGAATGAGAGGATGAGCATAATGGAGATCTTTAATAGAAGAGATGATGGACACATTCATTCTGGTGAATCCCACTCTCTGACAGAACTGTGTCTGCTGCCCTTGCTAAATCAAATTCTTTGTCAAATTAGCAGCTCAGAGAGCTGCCTTGTAGGCTGCAGAATCTGTGCTGGAAAAGGATTTCCCATTTTGGTTTGATTCTGCCACGTAATTTAGCCATCTGTTAACTGATCTTTGAATTACTCTGTGGATATGTTTAGTACTGCACCAATTCTGAAGGAGCTGGGATTTGACTTCAGAGGTGCACGGGGCTGCATGGTTCTGTGACCATGAACATAAGTGTGTATGTAGTGGTTTTGATTGTTTGTGACATCAGTATTTCCATCATCCCCCTTTCCAATCACAGTCCCTAAGAGCTGCTTTCATGCTTTCTGAGTGCAGAGTTTCAGAGTACAGAACCGGATCTTTGCCTCGAATCTGCATCAAAGCCAGACTGAGTCTTGGGCTGTGGCACTGGGAGAGGCGAACTCGGAAGGTTTGCGGAATAAAATTCAGCAGCTCCGGAGGCTGATCATGGAAATCAAAGAGGAGAGATCATCAGATGAAGCACGACAGTTTTTCCCTTCATCCCAGTTAGACAGTCTAGGAGAGCCGCAGTTAACGAGTAAGTGCGTGTACTCATTTTATGGAATGGTACAATAAAAGTGGCCCAGTCTCTGTGGCAGTTCAGATAGTGTCACAAGCAGGGTCCAAAATGTCGTTCAACTTCTTGCTTGTCAAAGTGCAGTTTAGGGGAAATAAACTGATGAGAATTTTGTTTAAATTTTTTTCCCTGATATATTTTGATTTATGCACATAATCTTCAGGGGAACAACTATGTGATTTCTGTGTTTCTGAGTTTTTCTCTCTAACTTATTTTATTCATAAGAATTAAAGCATTTTTTTTCCTCTTATGTGCTATATGGACTACTGTTTAAAATATAGTCTGATAATGTTAATAAATTTATAAATCTTTAGAGATACTTAAACCTAGTATCACAGGATTGTTCTATGTGATGTTAAAGCAGTCTGGGGATTTGAATGCAAGTAGCCATATGTTGAGTTGTATTTGGTGCACTGGAGTCAGAAGACTCTATTTCAGTTGCCTGGTCACTTAATCGGTTCTGTAGCCAGCATATTCATGAAGGTGTTTCAGGCCAATATGCTACTGGCAGAGTTCAACTCAGAAATTTGTTAAAGCTCCATTAAAAAACCCCAAAAACCAATTTTCTTTTTCTTTTTGACCTTTCTAAGCTCTGCAGCTGTAATTTTCCTCACACAGATGTGAATGAATAGCTACACTAATGAGAACGGTGTGAATCTAGACTTAGCAGAATCATGTTTTTATGGAGCAGACACAGCTATAAGTTTGGGGTGATTTTTTTGTTCATGGGTTTTTAATTTTTTTTTTTTAACAAAAATCTTGCTCCAGTTCATATACTAACTCAATCCTTCCCATCTGACCAATTTCTTCTATACTGACCAATATTTAATGATGCTTACTGGAAGCAGTGCAAAAATGTCAAGAAGAGAGAGTTTAACTTCTACAAGTTCATTGAAACTGTACTTGTTATCCAATTACTTTGTGCATCAGATGAACAACTAAGTGTTACTCACCTATCCCTCCTTGCTTCCTACTTTTCTGTTGTTGCATCTCTGTGACTTACTCCTTTATTTTAGCACAAGAAAATATAGCCCTTTGCAATAGAACATAATTCCACAATGGATTAAAGTGTTCCTGCTACGTAAGAAGAGGAATTAATGTATTTATTGTCCAACAAATAGAAGTTGGGCTTATTGCTTTACAATTTGTTTGTAGATCAATAATGTGTTTATATTTTACTATATTAACCTGATCTACCTACTTTCACTAAACATGGAGTTTGTTTTTAATGTGATGACATACCTACTTAAAAATTACTTATGAGACTTAATATTTTTCCAACACATATATAGTCAGTCGTTGTGACTGAAAATCTTACAAGTAACCCCTCCATGAAAACCTGGGTTTTTTTTCCTAGTTTCCTTTCCCAGCAACAGAAAGTTTCTATTAAGAAAGAAGTCTTCTTCAAAAGTAGCCTTTTTTCAGGCAAATATTGCATCCAAGTTTGCTTTGCCCATGAGTTTCTAACATAAAAAGTTACTTCAGTGGCAATGGCAGTAGTTACAGGCACATGAAAGTTTTACAATGTATTAGAAAATACGACATGGAAATCAAATTATCTCTAATTTTTCTTTTTCTTGACCTTTAAAGGTATTCAGAGAATTGCAAATGAGCCAAAGCTGGAGTTCAGTCTTGGTAAGATACAATTTTGAATTTTTGGAATCATAATGGCCTGTGTGTGAGGAGTTTTTATATATATAGTGTTATACAGTGTAGCATGTGACCTGTTTAAAAAAAATGAAGGTCTAGGTGGGAGAAGTGCCTGTGCATGCCTTTTGAAATGCTGATTTTAGTTTCTTAATTGGTTGGAATGGCTAAAGGTTTATTGAATTCTCTAGTGCTATGCTGCTCTACCAGGGTGAAAATCTGCTCAACAGCTTTGTGAATGTAGTTTTTGAAATACTACTTATTTGGAAAAAGACATTTAATTTGAAGATTTTGAAACGATATTCAGATAAAGGGACTGTTGCTTTAGAACAAACTTTAATCTAAATGTGATGTTATTTGGTAGTGAGGAGGCAATGTAACTGTTTTCCTGACTTTGCCATTTTATACTTAGTAATACTTAGTATACTTAGTAACTGGTATATGAGAATTATATTGTTATAGTATGTAGCAGAATTGTTTTGGGAGAGGTTCTATCAGCTCAAGTTTCCCCTTCCATTTAGAGGTACAGAATGATTCAGATTGCTCAGTAAGTCAAGCAATCTTTGAATTGAATAATGGTATATTTGTCATACAAGGTCAAGGAGCACAATATGTCAGCCCAAACTGTGCAAAGCAAGCCTGGCTACTTTTCACTGTTCTTTCAGTGCAAAAGCTTTGAAGCATTTGAAATAGTAAGTGAAATAATTATTTGCTGTAGAAGCACTAAACACAATAATTCCGTGTGGGAAATAAGTATGATAACTAGGTTTAGTTGATTAGTGGCTGGACTCTCTTCTACTGAAATGATCCTGTGATTATTCCCTGCTCCTGTGTATGGTAAAAGAACACAGTCACAAATAGTGACTTTTCAAACATTTCATTCTATGTGCTGTCTGCATTCTGAACTAGAACATGTCAAATTTGTTATGATGTTTACGTCCGTATGACCTGCGAATATTTATCTGATGTTGTGTAGCTATAAACAGAGAAACTTTTACTCAGTGTTATTCAGTATCTGTTAAATTCACTCTGGCGTAAAAACTTTTATAACATCTGTTGCAAAAAAATGTCAGTGTAAGAGGGAGAGGGAAATACAGATAACTATGAGAAGACTATTATATAAATATCAATTAGACTGCACTATTTGGAGAATTTAAATAGTCTACAAACAAATGTCCTTCAGAAACTCCAAACACACCAAACAGGATGGCATGAGTGATGTGGCTTCTGTGGTTCTGTTTTTGCCCCTTGCATTTTGGGAGCTTCTTTCCTGGCCTTGTCCTTGGAACTGGGTTACACTCGGCTTGTGTGCTGCTGCAACTACACTGATTGAAAAGCTGACACCTTAAAGCTGTGCCCTTTGTATCAGACACAGTTCTATTTGATACAGCCATTTTTAGAATACCTTAGATTTTATCTATGTATTTTTTTATCTGTATGTCTTTTAAAAATTAGATAGTTATGGCATCACAAAAAATTTTGTTGAGTAGGTAATGGAGTTTTTTTCTGTATAGACTATTTCTGCAGAAATTAAATGTTGGCATGGAACAAAGGCCTCCTTCTCTGTTGGCAGGAGATCATCATGGTATAATAATTGTTAAGAGCAGATTTAACTTTTCTGTGCATTTCTATTTACATCTTATAGGTGATGTGACTGTAGTACTTGGGCAGAGCCAGTAATTGCAGCATTCCAGCAATAACAAACTCTCACAATGACTAGTGTAGTGTAGGAGAGGGAGGAAGGTGCTACAGGCACTGACTACAAATTAGATGAGCAGTGCTTCAGGAAAAGTTGCTTTCAGTGATAAATGTGCCCCAGCAGGCAGAAGTGTAAAAACAAAGTAAAGCCATTTTCAGACTTGTTTGGACTCGTGCTGGATGGATCTCTGTTCACTCAGCGTCAGTATTTGTGTTTTGCATTGGGCTGTTTCTAGTAGGCATTTATGTTCTGTGGTTTGTTCTGCAGCATTATAGATTGAGTCATTGCAGCCCTGTAAGGGATTTTATACACTGGATCCTGCTGCTGCTCAGGTAACAATTAGGAGTAGCAGCATAAACCTCTTGATTTTGGCTGATACTCCTGTCCAGAGTCGTAAGTCAGGGATATTTGGCAATGCAGGCAAATGTATAAAGGTGATTCTTAGTGTCTTGAATCTTAAGTACTACTAAATGTTTAAGCATAATGCATTTGCATTAGGGGAATCCACCTTTAGCGACTGAACAGTGAATGAAATTCTTAGCAGTTATCCTTCTTACTGGAATATCAACATTCCCATGCCAACACTCCCTAGCTCCGGCAACCCCAGTCACCAGCACTGTGCTGTTGGTTTGTACAAATGTACAGCAGACACCTCCTGCTGATGAGTGACACAGGAACAATTTAGCTGGGAAGTATGCACCTGATGTGTGGCCCAACCAGCTAAAATTCCCCTGTGCTGTGAAGATGCCCCTGTGCTGTTCACCTGGTTACTGGCAGGGCTGGAAGGGACTCTGCAGCCTGGCCTGTGCATCTGGGGAACACCACTGCTGCTGACAGGCCAAGGACACTGCTTGACTGACACCATCCTTTGAGGTATTTTATCTAATTAAAGACTTGGCATTCACTTCAGCTAATTAAGGTCTTCCAAGGTCTCTCTCTGAGACGAACCAAAGCAGGGATGAGAGAGGAATTTGCTGCAAGCAAGTGCCACAGGTATGATGTGTGCCTAGCTTGGGTAACCAAATCTTTAGGGCTCTGTAGAGACGTTTCAGCTTGATTAGGCTGGTATTTGGCATTTAGAATTTGGAAGGCAAATCTAATAGTAAGATTTATAAAGCTGGTCTCTAGCCCTGAAAGAATGGCTTATGCCTGTAATTTTGTTCATATTAGTTATATAATCAATATTATTATATTAGTTAAGTAGCATACTTACACGTATATATGCAAAAAGACATTTTCTTCTATCATTTGATGTACAAATGTGTTTAAATATATTAAAAAATTGCAACATCTCATAATTGTAGTTTAAGTCTCTTGTCATTTGTTGGTCAATAAATAACATTCAGAAGTGGAGCTCCAGTAATTAAACAAAATATAGCTTTTAAATAATATTTGAGTGCTGCCTAATACATGAGTTTTATTTAGGGACATTATAACTAAATACTGCTGTTCAGTGTTTGAAGTTCTGATAACTAAATTTTGAAATAATGATATTAAAATTCTTCCTAGGATTTTGTATTTTGTTGTGGTAGTTACCTTGCAACATACTATGTTCATAATACTCTGGAAAGCATTCTCTTCATAAAATGTCTAAATATTGCCTTCTCTTATTTTATTTTAAAGTGCAATAAAGTGGTATTTTTTTCTTTTCCCCTGAGGTTAAAGGAAAGAATAAAACTCACCTGAATTACAGCTTCCACTGCATTACACTCAGCATTTTCAGGAGTGTGCCTGTCTTGTAACATAACTTTGGAGTCAGAGCATCCTTTAGACAAAGATTGTTGTGTTTTATATTCCTGGGGACTCTTTGGAAACGTGGGTGATTTCTGAACTTTGCAGCTGCTGCTAAGTTTACCTTTTCAAACTCTGTCTTGTTGTTTGGCATTTTGAGTGCCTGTGTTCTGCCTGCAGTTCCATGAAGCATTAGGAGGTAGGATAAAAAGCCTATGCAAGGTGCTGAGTAGAGAGGAGGAGCAGAGCAAAAGGAATGAAACCAAATACTGGGCCTGAATAACAAGCCAGTGAAACTGATAAAAATCTTTCCTATGACTTTGAAGTGTGCAGGTTTAGATCTGCTTATTTTGAAGCTGCTCTTCTTGGTTGCTTCTCCAAAATATCCCAGCTCTTGAGTCCCAGATCTAACTAAATAGGTTGTGGGTTCCTGACTTCAAAGTAGTTGTGCTACCTCAGTGTGAAGTATGTGAGCCCAGCTGATGTATAAGGTTATAGTTATGGGAGATAAATTATATTGTGCATTTTGATGAACACTTTTGTGAAGTTTTCAAGAGCTTGTGCTTCTAAGGGTATTTGATAGTGAACTGGCAAAGCAGCACAAGAAAACTGCAACAATCAGAAAAATGAGGGAACAGGGTAGAATGCACAATTGGTGGTCAAAGTGCTCAAACGTGAACTTGGTAATGAACACGATGTTAATAGGGAGAAATAAATCAGAGGGAAAAAGGAAATAAGTTTCTTAGTTAGTCTCTCTATAACCAACACAATTTTAGTAGTTTTGCATTTGTCTAATTGCTTAGAGTTGTGAAGAGAGGGCAAGAGATATGCTGGCTGTAGTATGGTAATAGTAGCCAAAATAACTGTATAGAAAAAAATGTCTTTGCACATATTGTAGCATATTCAGGTGGTAATTTTTATGACAGCACCTGTCTGACATTTCCAAAAGTGATCTCTTTTATTGCAAATATATTAGGTCAGTGAATTCTGATGGACTGTTCTATTGTTGAATAACCTCTAGGTACTTTTCAAAGTGTAGAGTAATATAAATCTTGTGATTGTGTTTTTACAAAATCTCATTAAATAGTGCACAAATCACATAAAATTGTACTTGAAAGAATTAAAATTAAAAATTTCTAGGCTTTTTTTAAATTCTTGTTTACTAAATAGTGGGTTGATACAAAAGCAGTCTACCTGTAAATGCCAAAATTTTCATTCTCTATGATCTTATTTTTCCCCAAGTGATAGTGTGATGCCATCCCTTTGGAAAAGGTCTTGAAGCAGATTTAACTGTGCATACTGAACATAAATGGTACATTGACGCTGCTCAAAGAGCATGATTAAATGATTTTTCCAATTCTGAAACATAATCTGGAACTTTTTCAGCAGCAGCTTATCATTTACTAGAAGAATGATAAGCAGAAAGACTTGTTTTATTCTTACCACAAATTTGAAGCCAGTCTTGATCCTAGTAGAATTTGCCCATTTGGTTATCCTTCTGCTTCATCAAGTTATGAGCTGATGAATAAATGATGCTTTGTTGTGTTAGCCAAATAAAATTGTAAAAAATATCATCATTGCACTTTTGAATAAATCTAAAAAGTGATCACCTCCCTGTGAATCAAACTCACAGTGTCACTTATTGCTGAGGGATATTTTTCCTTCAAAAAAAGTTGTGTTGGCCATGTTAGAAACAATAGCAGCAAAAATATAAAAATAAAGGCTGGGCTTGTGACTTTTAAATTTTATTTTATTTGTTCATTTCGCTCTTTGTTGTTGTAACAATTTTCTGAATTTTACCTGAGTTAGTTCTGGTCCCACACAAATTCCATGTTCCACCAAAACAGCTAGTCAGGTTTTTTTTCCCCCTTATTTTTACTGGTGTATCTTAGATACTGTTACATCACAACAACAAATAGTAAATAAAAAGACAATTTAAATTGAACCGAAAAGATTCAGGATGTAGAAAAGCTACCACATGATTGGAAAGTATGCTCTTGTTTTCCTCTGAGAGCTACTTATTTGACTTCTGTCTGCTTTGAGACTTTTGCAGTGCAGTATAAGATGCCTTAAATGCAGTTTATTCTTCGTAACTCAGTGTTGCTAAGGATGAGTCCTTTTTGACTGAAAGGAATCCTCCCAATGAGATAGCAATTCAAGCCCAGTCTGAGACTGTGTTGGCATGTTTTGACTTAGGACTTGTAATGTTTTTGCAGTAACTCCTGCAGGAATTTCTTCTTTCCTCACTTCTGCAGGAGAACTTGAGCTAACTTGCAGTTGGTTTCAGTGCAGATAAAGCAACAAGTGAAACAGTCTTCCAAAAGGTTCTAAGGTAGTGACTGCCTATCATCTTTCACATCATGCTGTCATCTCTCTTGGCAGTGTTCAGTGATGGATAATGCATATCCAGCAAATTGATGAGTGATGTTGAGTTAGTGACCCCTGAGGAGAGTCAGCTCTTCTGTGCTCCTGCATTCTCTTGCACTCACAGTAAGCTTTCTTTGTTATATGCAGACATTGTGTGAACATTGCTGAAAAATGATTTGAGAATGGATTTGCCAAAATCCCACATAATTTTTTTTATCCACCTCTCCTCCCACAGTACTTTGCTCCCTTTAAAGAAGGCTTTTGGGATTCTGTGATAACCGTTGCCACACTGAGCCTGACAGTTTGGGGTTTATAAATAGGTAGCTTTCTGAAGCACTGCTCCTTCATCATTGTATACCTCTTTAAAACATCACTCCTGAGTTTTGCATGTGGCGTACACTGTCAGAAAAAAGGCCAAAACTGTCTATATACTACCATTAAGACTTGGTAATGTTGGAAAAACAAATCCAGGAAATTGAGTTTGTGGGGTGGGATGTGTATGTGGCATGGACACGTATCCCAAAATGCTCAAAACCAGAATCCTTTCAAAAACTCATATACTTGTTTGATATTTTTTCCAGCTTAGGTGGGTTTGAGTCCTAGAGAACTAGGCTGGATTTTTAAATTTGCACCTGTAGGCACTGTAATTCTAGAAATCTATCTTTCAATCCCTTTTAGGGCAGGGATTCTCTTAATTTGCTCTGCAGCTAGAGAAGCAGGATACTGTCACGGTCATTAAATATTAATCTATAGTAATTGTTGGGGATACTATGCAAGGACTCAAAAATTCCAAACATGAAACTTGGGAAGATGTGTGAACAGTTAGTGTTCTTGTGCTTTTTGCATATTAAGAGAAACTGAAAATTCTGTTTATAATAATATGTATTTTACAGTTAAATAGAGTTCTTAATGAAATTATCTGTATAGAGAGTTAAATAGCTATTCTATGTAGTCCATAAAAATGAAATTTTTTTGTTGCTAAAAACCCATTACATCTAGTGTAGCATTACTAATTTTTATTTACTTTGTTTCTGTGTCAGTAAGAAGCAATTCCTAATAGAAGTAGTTGCAGAAATATTTCCAGTTTGTCAGTATCCATTGATACTTAATGATTTTCATTAACCAGCTTTGACTTGTGTAAATCAATTTCTGTGTAGGTGTTAGAGATTAAAATTCTACTTTACAAGGTGCAATGTAGCAGTTAATCCCTGTGGTGGGCTCGTTAAATGCAGGGATGTTTATTTGCTCTGAACTGGGTCAGAGCAGAGGATGAACCAGCATGAGGGAGCACGTTGTTACTGTCGGAGTATATTCCAGTGTGATGGATTTACATGAATCTGCTGATGCAAGTAGTAAGAAACATGAGGATGTTTTGAGTATCAATATTAAGCCCAGGTGCAAACTGAGTTTCAGGCAGTTTTCTTCCATTCTGCTCCATGAAATGGAAGTATTTACTGTTTCCAGAAGCTTTTGCTTTTGTGAAAAAAAAAAATGTATTTGAAACTACTGGGAGAAAGTGGTTGACAACCTTGTAAATATAAATATGTATAAATAAGGGCTGTAACTAAGGGAAATTTTTAAATCTAATAGCCTAAAGATTCTAACAGTGACTTTCACATGTTTTGATATAAACACTTATCTAGAGATAAGTTTTGAATAGCTATGGGTAATCTGTTTAGAGAGGAGTTTGTAGATGCCTGAATTTGAAAAGCTATTTAATAGTTGAAAGGGTTTTTTGGAATTAAGCCATTCTGAGAGACAGGGGTTTATCATCTTAGCTCTTGAGTGATGCAGCAGATAATAGGATTAAATTCTGTTAGAAATGTACAGATTCTGAAATCTTGTCAGTTATAAAACTTCTGCATTTATAAGTCCAAGCAAAAAAAGGAGGATAAGACTAGGAAGGACCTTTCTTTTTCAAGCCTTAAGTAAATAAAATTGGTAGGCTTCTTAGTAAAATCAGTTTTTTTCTTGATACTGAAAATGCTGCTTTTGTGTCTACAGCTTGTTTTTCTCATAGACTTTGCAATTGCTGTTTCACGTGTGCAAAATTCCTTTTATCCAAAATTTCAGAGGCAAGGCTGTGTCTGTGCTGAAAACTGTTATGTTTTCTGTGAAGTGGGGTTCCAGCTCAGTATCCCAGTGAGAAACAGATTAATGACAAGAGCTCAATCTTAGCATGTGTTCATCTACCTCATTCCATGCTGCTTTGCCTGAACTATTTCTAGTTTCTGAGGTAAAACATTCATAGCTATCAGTAATATAATGGTAATTTTAAGGCTGTTTCAAAGTTATATATGGAAAAGGGCTCCAGAATTACTAAAGAATTTATAGATATAAGTAGAGATTTAATGCAATCCTCTCAGAATTGAGCTTTCGTAATTTTTTTCTCCCTTAGATATTAAAAAAAACACCAAAAAAGAACTAGTGGATACCTTAATTTGTCCTTTAGTATTTTCACAGGCATTGTGCTTGGCTTCTGAATTATGAGGTGTTCTGGTGAACGTGACATTAATTTTTCAGTTATTCTGATGAAATGGAAAACTTGTGTTTCCAGGGTATTTTTAAACTAGTTCATAGGAAAGTAGGATTAAAGAACATTGCATTAGAGAGAAGTTATTTTTGGCACATGCTGCTGCTCTTTTTTCATCATTATTTTTCTCTTCCTGCTTTTGCCCAAAAATATACCTCCTATTGTGCATACTTTTTCCTATTTGCCTTGCCAGTCTATGTATTCTTTCCAGTTTGATATTTGAACCTGATTTTCTCAAATTAGGCTCTTCACTTTCCCTAGAACGGTTCCCGCCTGGGTGTGGTAGATCTCAGCAGGAGATTTGACTTGCTGTTTGTGCATACACGAATGTGTGTGCATCCTTTACCCCTTCAGGCTTTAGGATCTTGGCATGGCCAAAGAGAGTGAGTGGGAGAAGGTGTGGCAGTTCAGTAGCTAACTGGGAAGGGGAGAACCATGGCCTACCTGGCAGTTTTCTGCTGTGGAGGGAGATTTTCTTGCCAGCATCTTCCCAGTGAGCGTGGCTCTGAGTGCGTTGTCCTGCTATATCACCACACATCCACAGGAACAGCCCCTAAGTGACTGGATGGATTTCTGCTTACCTGGTACACAATAAATCTATGATTGATTTCTCTGTGGGTCCAGGAAACTTGTCAGAATGAAGAGGACTATTTAGATGCTTATTGAGAATGTTTTCTGTTTCAGATATTTGTACACAGACAGCAACAAGCCAAATAAGGATGAGGTTTTCTTTTGTTGTTAGAGAAAGCTCTATAAGACTTCCTTACCTACAACTGCGATTTGGATGGCAGTCCTGGCCCTGCTGCCTTCTTCCAACATTTCTCTGCCTCCCAGGAAGCTGACATTTTAACTATTCAGAATGCAAGAGTTTTTTTTTTTCTTATCTCCTTAACTGTGCTGTTGTGAGGGAGGCTTCAAAGGTATGCAGTGTTTGCACAATGTTTTCAGCAATAGATGCTGGTCTTCTCCACAGCTTCATAAATCCTTTAAAATGACACTGTTTCTTCTAGAAACAGTGCTTTTTTTAAACAAACTGCATAGTGTGTTAACATTAAAGTTTTAAACTTTGTATCTACTTAAAAAAGAAATTGTGTGTACCACTAAATTTGCTGAAGAGCCATTTTTAGTATCCCTGGTTGTGTGCTTCAGTGCCTGACATCTTAGTTTTCTCTGCTATTGCCTAATTGGCCCTTGCAGTCCTGGGATTTTTTTCTAGGCAGAAATGAGAAATAAATTTTATTTTGGAATTACTGGACAGGGATAGTTGGGATTTTTTTTTACTGTGAGGGTGGTCAAGCACTGGCACAGTGCTTGGAGGAGGTTGTAAAGTCTTCGTCCTTGGATGTTGTGAACACTCAAGTGGATGCAGCCTGCTGTGGTTGATCCTGCTTGGGCAGGGGGGTTGGACTTGTTAAACTTAAGGCTGATTTCTGTGCCAGGAATTTGTCATGTAACTTTCCAGGAAGAGTTTGGAGGCTTCTTAGAGCTGGTAGTGATTGGTTTGACATGAACTCCTCCAACATTATCTGTTGATCCTTATTGTTGTTGATACCCACATTGTGATCTAAAAAATCTTCAAGTTCTCTAAATACTCACTTACAGTTATGTTGCAGTTAGACTATTTAAAATGGTTGATCTCTATGTGGACTCAAGCTGTTCTAGGGAACTTCCACCCTTGAATCTTAATTAAACCATTATGTGGGGCACGCTGAAGATACCATAAAGGATTTAAGAGCAGCCTGAATAGCCTTTCTTTTTGGGCAAAAAGAGTCAGGACTGGATAGAGTCAGCCATTGTTAAAATAGTTTTGTGGATGCTCTTGGCCTGGATATTATGTTACTGGTGCTCATTTTTATGAATTTTTTTAATATGTGCAAAATCATGTTTGGCTTTTTTTTTTTTTTTTTTTTTTTGCATATTCTCTCAAGGAACAGTTATTCATGGGAAGGTTTGTAAAACGAAAGCTTGAAGTAAAACATGTGTAGTAAACTTGTATTTGCAGAAGTGGTGTTTTCCAGGAATAAAATTGAAATGGACTTTACCCTGAGTTTAAACTCTTAGCCCTTTCTCTGCAAAGAAGAGAATTTAGGTCAAAGACAAAATAAGCTGATGATGACTGTTAAGTGATTAATGCCCTTTTTCCAGTGGGGTGGACCTCAGTTCTGGAGTGATTATGAACAGCAATCTGCGCTCAGTGGTACTGAAATGTAAAAATATATATGTAAAATACCAAAATACTATCGTCTTTTGTGCCCTCTATGCCTGCTGCTAGGCAAATCTTCCTTATTTTGCAGTCAAGGGGAGACAGCTTTGGGTGGATACAAGCAGACTCTCAAGTCTTCCTCTCTTGTGTAATTGTTTGCAGCTTTATGTGGTTTGCAGCTGCTATGTTAGAGGTGGGCAGAATGCTAAAACCCGAGGATCTGCTCCATGTGTGACCCCTTTATGGTCCAGTGCTGTGTTGAATGAAGAGAGGGACTGGCCCCATTTCTCCTTCAGCCACCCCGCCGGGAGTTGTGAATGAAGTCAGCAGTGATGTTTTTGCAGAATGTGGACGAGCACCTGTGCCCTGCCACTGCCTGCCAGCCAGAGCTTGTCAGGAGAGATATGTGGTTTTCAGATCCTGACAGGGCCAGAGGTGGGCTTGGAGCTGCTTGTATCGTCAGGGCTGAGACAGTCGGGATGTGCCCTGGAGCCAACCTGCAGTTGTGTAGGGACCTCTTACAGTTCAAAACTTAAATACCTGTGGACTTCAAATACCTCCAAAGCCAAGTAGGTGTGTGGAGTCTCAGAGTACTCTGTTTAAAACCCACTAGTGGATATCTCTGGCTTGTTGAGAGTTTACTTTCAACTTTTTTACTGTAACTTTTTGCAGTTGCTCTTTTCTAGCCTTTAGCCCAGACTGTCGAACACTTCATGAAAAATTGCCTGGGGAATTCCTTACATTTCTTTCCTTGTGTATCTTTCTCTGTGAAGATAAAGTCTCCTCATAATTCCAAAAGGGTAGGGATTATTTGGAAGACAAAAAGCAAGCAAATGATTTAGAGGTTATAGTAATCATAGAGTTGGTGCTTCTTGTGCAGAATGGTAATGACTAAACAGAAATGGAACAACTCTGTTGTTAGGCCAATAATATATTAACTGAAAACATTTTTAATAACTCAAAGCATGATAGCTCTTGACTTTTTTGACTCTTTGCTGCATTAGCTGAACCTTTGTGTTTCAAGTGGCAGTTGTTAAATACATCTCTGAATAGGCCTGTAAATATAATTGCAGAAATACTTTCATGTTATAAAATATTTCCCAATTGACTTGTTTTTAATCCTTGTGTGTGGAAACAGAAGTTACATAAATAGAAAAACATGGAATTAATAGAAGACTAAAGTCATCCGCTCCTTTTGAACACATTAGTTATAGATGTACTTATTTTTAGAAATTCTGAAATGCATGGCCTGTGGTGAGATTTTACTCGAAAATCAGGTTCTCCTGCAGGTCCCGAGAAAACTGGAATTCTCCTAAATGCAGCAGCACAAAATCCCGCGCAACATGATGCAGCATGACTAGCAGACTGACCTGAGGTGCTTTGCTGCAAACAAACAAAATGCTTAAGAATGCCTTTCTCCATTGTTTTACCCTTACCTGCTGTAGCAAATAAATTTTCTAGTCCAGTTATGGACACTTTAATTATTATTATCAGCCAAATTTTCAGGGTGGTTTTTGCCTATTACGTCAAATATAAAAGTGCTATGTAATACAGAAGCATTTTAAAAATTTACTTCAGTCTTGTTCCAATGTTCAAAACAAACTAAAAGTTCAGTCTGCAATTCTGTTGCTTTTAAAATTGATTTCTGAGAGACTGAAGGTGTGTAGAATTTCATTATGATGAGTTAAGAAGAATTTAGTCTTAGCATTCCTTAAAGATGAGAATTCTTCATACCTGAGAAGCTGAGGATTGTTGTTGGTAGGATTGTAAATTAGCTGCTTTAAAAACTGAAGTGGGCTAGCACTATTTTCAACTTTGATATGAAGAGCTGCAATACCTAAGTAATTCAAGATTCAAATCTCTAATCTGCCAAGGGGTGTTCTACAGAGACAAATAAAAGATTTTGGAGTTTTTTGGTTGTTGGGGTTTTTTTTGTTATTGTTATTGTTGGTTTGGGGTGGTTGTTGTTGTTGTTTTTATCATTATTTTGTTTCCTCTTAATCCTAAACTATTATTTCTTTGTACAAATGAGTGAAAATAATTTAAAATTTTATCTCTGAAGAAGTTAGCTATGTCTTTACATGTGTCAACATATCAAAATCAAGGCAGTTTCAAACATATTATTGTTGCATGTAAATAGCCATTGTTCACCCTTGAAGAAACTTCTGCTAGAAATTAGAGTGTATTTATAGTATAAGGATTAAATTTTCTGTTTTGGGTCTTACTCCTTTGTAGAAATCATTAATGTCTCCCCTTTTAAATCTTCTTCAAAATACAAACTGCAGAGTTGAAAATTTAGAGTAATAATTATGAGCCAGTGTCTTGGAGGGGAAATTATCTTGGTGTTGATATTGAAGAAACTACATATACAAATGTATTTGCTGCTTTAAAAATTTTACTTTGAAATAACATCTAGGCAATCACAACAGCTACAATAACTATGGTGTTTTTCACCCTGTACTTTTTAGAAGGCTGTTTGTCTGTACCACCAGAGTTTTCATGGCTGAGGTATGTTTTTTGGAGAAGTTTAGGAGTAAAGGTTATTAATTCAGAATACACAAGTAAACAAATGCAGGATGTTCAGGGGAGATGGACTCCTTGAAGCTCGTCCTCTGACGTGACCCTTGACCTGTGAGGTTTTATTATTTCTGGACTCTGTCATTTATGTGAAAAAACCCAAATATATGTTTTCTAAAATTCCTTGGGAAGGAGTTCTACTTTGTTATCTTGTGCAAGTCCCATGCTATTAAAGCAGTTGTAAATTATTGGTCAGAATGACTGCTTCAAAATTCTCTGAGGAATTAATCATTGTCTCTTATTTGGACTTCTAAATTAGGTATTAATCCAGAATTTCCAACTTTTCAAACAAGACTTACTTATGTTAGAACATCTTCTCCTTTTAACTACAGCTTGAATGCAGATTATTTAACTTTTATCAAGCATTTCCCTACCAGCAAATTTAATCATTACTGGGCTAAAAGTGATTGTTCCGGATTGCAGAAATCTCTTTTCTCCTTTGATTAAAAGTGTGTCTTACTCTTCTTTGCCTTGTCTTTGAAGTACATTTTAGTCTGCTTTCCTTTGAGATGTGTGGGTTTTGTTTTGCTAAAAGGTCACCTCTGGTATATTGGAGGGATTAGTCAGTGGTTTGCATTGCGTTTTCTGTAGAGGATCATCTTTTTAGGCTATCTCACTGGTCATTTTCAACATCAGACACCTATGCAATGAGAACCAATTGTGAATCAGCCTGACATTTAGGAATCCAGCAGAGTGGGGGATTAAAAATGAAAAAATAAACCAAAACAAGCATACAGGTAAATAATACGCTACCTACTTTTTTTTGAAGGCCATGTTTTACCACTTTTGAACACTACGCATGGAGAGTACTACAAGGCTCAAACATTCCTGCTGTCTTCCCTTAGGGTATGTTAAGGAGGTGGTTTTGGTGGGGGGTTTTAGTTATTTTATTTTTGGGTCTTTTGTTTGAATCTTTATGAAGTTGAAACGACATCACTTTCTTGTCCCCTTACTTGGCACAATGAAAGGGAGGAACACAGATCTTCTCATACAGATGATTGTTATGGCTGTTCAGTAAGACAGTAGATCTATAGTTTGCTTTTATTTTGCGAGTTACTGTTGTTAATATTGCTCCCTGCTGCATCTTGTCCTAGCATCTTCATTTGATTAGTTGTAATACATAGCATTTTTACTTAAAGAAGGAATTAATAGTTTTATTCACCAGCAGAGTCTCATGGGTATCAGGGCTGTGGCCACACAATCAGTTTGCTGACAATTAATTATAGAGCTGGCTCCAGAGAATTTTACACACAGTGCTTAATGCAGCCTCTAAACTTGAAGCATTTCTTAGGTGTACTTATGTCGGTGTTAACATCAGGTTTGGGTGGCTTGTCCAGGCTACAGGTGAATCACTTCCTCCTGGAGGCTGGACTCCAGTCCAGTTCTCTTGTAGGTGGGCTTCTACCCAGGAGCCAGAGTAGCTCCCTTACAGCTGCTCAGAGCAGCTGGTGTGCAGCAAAGAAGCACCCTGAAAGATTTCAGGATGTTCAGAGCTCTTCCTGAACCTTCTTGGCTGCTGTAGTTGCTGGACTGTGTTGCTTGACTGCCTTCCTTTGTTTTGCGAGGGGGGCATTTTCTTCAACAAGCATGAAAGTATCTTGTGAAGATGCATATGGTGACATGGGTTTGGAGTCAGGCTACGCAACAGCTGAATTTGCTTTACATATTAGAGAAGAATTACAGTCAGTCAATACTGCACACTGGAGATCAAACCCATGTAATACTACACTTGACAACTGGTATAGCAGTGAAAAAATGCTCCTGTCAAAGGAAGCAATGTGTACTGTTGTAATAAAAACAGATGTGACAGACTGAAAACTTTGAGACTTGGCACTTTTGTTTCTTTTCGTCTTCTTGTGGTATTGCTGTTGTATTTTTTTTTTTTACATTTATCTTATTTCCAAAGAGATGTAAAATGTTAGGAACAGAAGAATATATTTTTAATAAAATCTAATATAAATTGTTATAAGTTCTAATGTTTTTTTGTTGAGATGCCAGCTGCACTCATCATCTTATTTGCAGATGAAGTGATTACTGGTATAAGATTATGATATAAAGAAGGTCATAGTTCAAAGAAAAATGGAATTCTGCTCACCATTTGCAGATCTTCCGGTTCTTCATTTGGTACTTTTAACTTGTAACCACTCTATTTTTTGGATAGCAAGAAATCTATGAGAGAAATTACTGCAGGATTACTTCGTCATTAGATACTTGGCATGACAATATTAGGAAAAGGTGAAGGAGGAAATGGTATTTAGCTCTGTTTCTGTGAAGATTTAAACCCTTTTTTGGTATTCTGAAATACCAACAACACCAAAATAATTTGCAGCCTTGGAATAGCAGTATCAAATTTATTTTGATATGGATGTATTTTGAAGGAAATGTATAGCAAGTTTTTGTAAGGCTTCAAGCCCCTGCCCCCCTTCTTTCTTCATTTCTCTCACTAGAAAACTGAAGATCAGAGCCTAAATATGATTAGGAGGTGGTGCCTTGAGTAGAATAGTTTTGAACAGAAGGAAAGAGGATAATTGATAATCTAAAGCAAACAGCAAGAGATCTGCTTTGCTGTCACAAGTCTACTGCAGCATCTCTGAGAAAATTTTCTGTGCTATTAGAGTCACAGTGTGCTCAGTAGGGAAATGCAGTCTTTTTCAGAAAAAATATATTTTTGCAATTACTTGAAAGAGATAAACAGAGATATATATTCTTAGGCACATTTTCAAAAATTAAAGAAGTTCAAAAATCTTGATCAAAACCGGTTTGTTCCATTACTTAAGGAGCTCTTCTAAGCCAAGCTGTAAGTTCTCTTCTTGTTGCTGTTGTGTCGCTGAAGCCTAGAGCATGAAGAGGATGGAATTCAGTTCTCCACAACTGTAAGTAAAGCTGGAGCAAGATTGTGGATGTGCTGGAACGGATCATCTGACGTTAGCAGCAGATCGATGCACAACAAGTGTAAATAGCACTGGATGGATACTTAACACATGTAATCATGCCTTCACTCCTGCAGTGCAGATATGATGTCTCTGAGCTGTGTTGATCGAGTCAGCCTGTTTCCTGAGCCTCTTGCATCTATCATGCTTAAGCCCCTAAGTGTCTGGGGCTGTCCAGGCTAAATAGCAAAGCTGTAAGAGGAAATAAGTGTGTTCTAGCATGTCAGAATAATTGAAACCCCATTGCTGACAACGGGCAATGAAAAGTTGCACATTAAGCCTTTGCATTGCTAAGGAAACTTCTCTGTCTGACCATCCAAGCGCCACTCTGGCAGTCAGAATCCACCACCTGAGCTGGGATCAAAGCTCCATTGCAGCTACACCCCCCACACTCACACAGGCCTTACTCTGAAATAGATCACGTCTGATTTTCACGGTGGTAGTTCTAACCAGATTAATCACTTCATCTGCAAATAAGATCATGAGTGCAGCACGCATCTCAACTCATGGGCATGATCACTTATCAGTATACAACATTTCTCCCCTGCAGCATTAATGTGTATCTTATTTCAATGGCTCATAAATAATCATGTTCTTTTAGCTGCAAATTAAGTGGGTAATGACTGATGTTTTTCTGGGCAGCATACTGATAGATTATTTACGGTTAGTACTGTTAATATTGTTTTGTGTTTGTGGGGGTTTATTCCCCCAAAACCTGTACTTGTAGAGATGTCTTAAGAGATATTTTTTTTTAATAATTAATTTGGTAAGACTTCCCTGTCATCTTTCTATTTGGATTGTTGGTATAAATTTCTTCCTGCTGTTTATTACAGACATCCCTGAAGGATATTAATTGTTTTATGTGTGTACATTTCATTGAAAATATAACTAGGTTTCTTTAGCAACCAGCTGTACATTCTAGAGAACAGATATATTATTTTTATAGAAGACTCTCACCCCCAGGGACAGGAACAGTGATCTTGAATGTCTCCATAGGTAAAAATCAGTGGATCTGTACTTATTTGTATATGTGCTCCAAATGTAGCTTTCTGTAACACTGAGTTTCTTTTCATTATAGAGTTCACCTGAATCTGAGCATCTATTGTGGTCGCTACAATTAAAAAGTGTCGTTCCTAGTGCATACCTGTTGCATGGTTGTGTAACTGTGCCCTCATTTTGTGATAACTTGACATTAATTTTTGTGGCCACATCCATTTAGTGTTGCATGATGAATTGTTCTGGGAGTCCACATTGCAAATTGCGGGAGCATCTTCTCTGTTGTTTCTGTCCCCATCAGCAAACTGAAGCATTCCTGCTGGCACAGGAATAGAACCAGTTAGTAGTATTTATGATAAACCAGTTAGTGAAGTTTATTATGGAGCACTAGCAGGAGCGCTCATAACACCATTCTGTGCTAATGCCCATCCTCAAATGTTAATTTCATTTGCTTTCAGGCATGTTTTGCCAAACAGAGAACACATTGCTGTTCAGTTCTCAGCCCTCTCGCAGTTTCATTTGCACTCTTTTAGAAGTATGGCCAAAGCATTCCTGTGTGTTCCAAAATTTGATTATTCCTAAGCTTTTGCATGTGCTTGACTGGAGGTATTAGTTTTCAGCGGAGGCAGAAACAGTGGTGATGTACACTTCCTTCTCTTATACTTCCCTACCATTCTCAATACTCTCCCAGGGTGGACGAAAGTAAACTGTATGCTGTTCAGTGTTCTGCTTGTAGCACAGGTCCAAGTGTGGTATTCCCTTCTTTAACATGTCCTTTTGCCCTCTAAGGAATAGCTACACCTTACTTAATTAGTTTATCAAGACAGACTGTACATTATCATTTATAAACTAAGTTGCTTTGGGATAATAATGCTGCTGCATTGTCAGTGAAATGAGTAAAAATGTGAGCATTACCTTCATATATATATATGTGCGTGTGAGACACAGGCTTTTCCCATGCCCCTTGACATCAGATACTACTAATTTTCTGTTGTTTTGGCGGCGTACAAAATAGCATACCCTGGAGACAACAGAGCTATGTTGTTAATTCCTGTTCTTAGCCAGCCCCCTGGAATCTGTTTTGGTTTGGAATATGGGAAGGAATGAAGCTATGGGAAATGGTGTTTCTGTCACTGGTTAAAGAAAGAGCTACCTTGTACACTGTCATATAGGCTAATACATGCATTGTGTGAATCCAGAGTATGAGAAGACATTCACCAATGTACTGTATTTTTCCTGACTAGCAAAAATAAACTATTCAGTTTCAGTGCCATTTCCCAATTTTTGGTATCCTCTTTGGCTCATTTCCCAAACAATTCTGAACTCTGAGCTGGGAATTGGGAATGTCTTTCATTCCCCCTGCCCACATTGTTTGCTCTAGCTACTGGAACTTTTCAATTTCTGGGAGGTGCTCTATCTCCCTGTTTCTCTGCCAGACTAATTTTTTTGCTCTAGTGGGCTTTCTGCTTGGAGCAGAGAGTGCTAAATGCCTGTTCAGAAGTGTTACAGTTTCAGGGAAGGTAGATGATTAATTTCCAGGCTATTTCTATTTTGGGTTTTGTTTGGGTTTTTTTGTTTGGTTTTTTTGTTTCCTTTCTTCTTACAATAGTAATTGGGATTTTTTAGTTTTTCTCTCTGTACTCTCTTCCAATGTAGAAGTAAAATTTTCAAAAAATCCTCCAAGGTCCCATGAGGAAACAGTAACCGGTCTTTCCATTCTTTATGTGGGCACATACACACAGAAGGGCAAAGAGCACAGCCATCATGTCAGTGCAGCACAGAGAACAGTGAAATATGAGTAGAAGATTTGTTTCTTCCTGCTATCTTAACTTTTTTCTTTGTTGATATTAAAGCATAAATTACTCTTAACGCAGTTCTTCCTTAAACATTCATTGTACACTGATAGGCTCAGCAGAGGTTTGGTCACCAGGGGAATGGATGACTCAGGCTTTTACACACTGAGTCAACAGTCACAATGAGTAGATTCATATACTTTTGGCATGTAAGTACAAGCTGGCACTTCATTTCACTGTTTTTTTCGATTATTTTTTCCAGAATTAATTCAAACATTCTGAAGTATTGGGAAATAACATAACCTGTGGTTTGCTTGGGCATAGGTTACAGTCGAAAGTGCGTTGATGTTGTTACCTGCTCTCGCGGTGTTACGTTTGCAGTTAAGGAAACAGCCTCAGAATGCCTTTCAGGCTTGTGTTTTCATCAGTTTCTGTTTGAGGGGTATGCGAATAATACCTAGCAAACTTGTTTAAATATATAACATGCTTTCCTAACTGTGTAATGTTTCACTTTGTTTCTTTGAAGACCTAAGGTTTTTGGAGGTGCTGATGGTAAAATTGTTCAAAGGGCAGTAATGCAGCATGGGGCTGTGGAGCTTGCCAGGCTGCAAACAGGATAGAACAAGCTTTTATTCTTTGGCATCTGCTTAAAAGTAGTCCTTTTGTTTTGCTAAACTTTTCATTTGGACTGTTTTGAAGGGAAGTGATGCACTGTGGCTCAAACTGACAAGTTCTATGTTCTTTACCTGGGATAACTTTATTGAATACTCTCTCTGACTGAA
Organism: Pyrgilauda ruficollis; assembly: GCF_017590135.1. Taxonomy (NCBI): domain Eukaryota; kingdom Metazoa; phylum Chordata; class Aves; order Passeriformes; family Passeridae; genus Pyrgilauda; species Pyrgilauda ruficollis. The sequence continues at coordinate 425,746 of NW_024523989.1, forward strand.
AGGCGTGTTGTGAACAGCAGTAGTCCAGTGTGACAGTAGAGATAAATAACACTGTCATCAAAGTAGATGCAGGTTTCATTCAATTTCATTTCTCTTTCTGCACCAGTGTCTCCCAAAGAGTTCTGATGCTTTATGCTGATCCTCCCTACTGGAGATAAGCAGATGATTTATTTTCTGTCACCTCTATCCAATGAAATTCAAGATCATGCTGCTAAGCCATCTTTTTACAGGAAAAATGATCTAATGACTGGACTGCTGTACTGTCACGGAAATAAATTGTCTTCTACGTTCAGATAGCACCAAGGTGGTGACCACTTGGTGCAAATCTTCTTCCTATTGTTAATGGTTTCTCAGTAGGATAAAAACCGGTGCTCTTGGCAGCTAAAAGATTTAGTCACCTCTAGATAATGTATTTGAGACAAGCCACAACTAGATCAACTATTATTTGTGAGGGTTTTGCCTCCATTCATCATGCAGTAGTACTTTTTGCAAGAGTTCAGCTGTAGAGCTCCTGCCAGAGTCACTGATAATGTTTTATGGGGGTCTAATTTTATTTTTCCTAAGTGTCTGTGTCTTTTTGTTTTTTCTCACTTTTGTGGTATTCTATTGAATTGTGAGCTGGCTAGCCTTCCTGTGGGTGGGTGTGAAAAATTTGTCTCTCTGTTCCAGCTTTGGGTAGTGAACATGAGCTCCCTTGCCATTCCTCTGAATCTGTGCTATATTGTAAAAAGATGATTATGGAGTGCAATATTTAAGGGTTGTATGGTGGCATGAGATCAGGTTCTGTGGGGGGAACTGGCTATATTTGGAAATCTCCGTGATCTGCTACTACTTAAATGATCAGCTTTAGAGAGGACAAAGTCAAATAGTGTCAAAAGTTGTCTGCCAAACCTTTTGTGCTTTGACAACTGCTTTTCAGGAAGTCTGCTGTAATTTTTAAGGTGATGTCAAGTAGTGCTAATATTCAGTCATTTTAATAACACGGTAAGTCTTAGCAGCAAAGACTTGCTGGCAACTCACTGCTTGAGCCTGGTGCTGTTACATCAGCCGTTTCGTAAAGACTTCATCAAGCACAAACTTTTATGCTTATCCCACTTTTCCCACCAAATTGTAATAGGGTCAGTTTGAAACTATGTACCAGGAGATTTTAATTGGCAATTGGACTAAAGCAAAACTAATCTCTGAAGGTTAGATTTGTCTCCCTGTCTCTTTTAACTGTAATAAAAGAATGGTAAAAAAGCTTCAGCTAGTTTTCCTTTTATTTACTCCAGCAGCAGGTTGAAGCCCAAAGGAAAAAAAAGGTATAAAACAAGCTGAGCTGGCCTTTTGTATGCATCAGAGCTTTTCTAGCATTGGCTTCTCATCAGACCAAGTTTGCTTGCTGTGAAGATAATCTGACTCACCTTTTGAAAAGTTAAAGGTCAGCTGCACTTGAGGAAGCCCCTGGTAGGCAATGGCTAATAGAAAATACCCTCAGCTCTTTCTTGACAATTACTCTCTCTGAAGCCATAGTCTTTTCTTTGCTTGCCTCAGGCTTCTGAGATCTCAGGGTAGTTTATTACCCTGCAGAAAGCACTAGCTAGATCCCACCACAGTGTTCACAGCTGTATATCCCTTATGGAAGAATAGAAGGTGTATGGTTTTTGATTTTGAGCCAATGCGTGCCCCATTAATCTGTGTCCCTTCTGTGGAGCAGCTGATGATGCATTTATTTATTTCTTCCTCCTTTTTCTTCAGTGCTTTTGCCCTTTCATTTTGAAGGCACAAGGTGTGTTAGTGTAAAGAATGATCTCAGTCACCTGCATGACTCTGAGCCCAGGATAAAAGTGAATTATTAAACCAGAATGGAATTTCTCTCTTAGGTAGAATGAATTTTAATAATGATGCTATATAGGTAGAATGCAATTCTCATTCATATACCAGTCACTGACAAAATAATTGGTTATGTTGCTGTCTGCTTTTAGGTATGTAGATTTATACCTGACAACTAGTTCTGCTAAGTTCACAAGTAGTAACAAACAATATAAACCAGCTTAACCACTGATAGCAATTAGTTGTTTTAGAATGTGTTTGAAATGGTTGTGTAACTGGGGAAATTGTCAGACAAGAAAGGATCCAATAAGGCTGCTAAAAGAGATTTTGTGGGCAAATTAAATGAGTACTTATGTAAAATTACCTACTGTTGCAGCGTTTGCACACGCACACTCATGGACTGGGGCTGATGAGCCTCTGGCAGGGAGCTTTGCAGAAGCTGCAAGTATTTTTAGTGGAAACGAGATCTCAGCTCAGTTCTGTGGCATGTGACTTCCTATTTCTGTAGGTTACTTCCAAGAGACTTCCTCTGTTAAATCGACTTGTCTCTGGAGATTTAATCTGGAGCCGGAGTGTGGTCTGCTTTGTCCTGTCTCTGTGACAGCATTTTCCTGGAGTTTGCTTTTGAGTATTTTATTTTTATTTTGCACTGTCTCTAGCATGCAAGGATCTAGTGGCTGCTACCCGTGATCGGAAGCTGACTACGTTTATCCAAGTCTCAGTGTTGCATCCAGCAGAGCACATTTTGACGTGGTATTCAAGCACTGAAATCGTGGAGGTGAGTCTTTCTTACTCAATGAACATGTTGATTATTGGATTGCTAATTTCTTCCTTAGAAAGTGAATTAGGAATAAAACAAGTTAGTGCATAGTCTTAGGTAAGACAAGCACACTCTGGCAGTTAGTAAAGCATACCTAAGTGTGCTGTAGTTCTTGGCATTTAACCAGAATGAACAGAAATTAACTTGGCTTTTCATGAAAGCTCTGTTGTTCCAAGTAGAGGCATGGAGAATATTTCAATTCTCCACACAGAGGTTTAGAACGAAACAGGGAATAGTTGCTCACATGAAGGGACAAGGCAATGCAAAATAAAACTTAATTAGGAGTATAGTGAGTTTGGAAAGTATTTTTAAACACAGAAAAGCATAGGTGTATTATGTGGTTTTATCCTATTTGCACCTATGCTTTTTTGTTCTATTGTTTCCATTAAAGAGTTGATGCTTTTGCAATTTGAAAAATATTACCCTAGATCTATAATTAGTGAAAGAAATGTGTGTACGTAATGTCTGTGAGTTTACATAAAATAATTAGTACTTTGCATCATACATTACAACAAAAGCTGTCTGAGGCTGCTGTGCTAGTCCTACTTTGCCCTGTAAGCATTGGTGTCAGAAACAGCAAAAATGGTTCAGAGAAAATGAAGGGTGAGCAATGTAGGTGTAACTTGTTTAACTTACTGGAGAGATTCATTAAGAGCAGGGAAGTCTCATTGTAAACACACACACAATTTCACCAGAGGCTTGTTTTAACTGTTAAATACAATGAGAATATTTCATGAGCTCTTCGTGTGATTACTTTCAACCAACTACTAATTAAATTATTATGGTTTCAGCCCTCAACCATCCTGAAACTGCTTAATTCAAATATCTTGTATCTGATCAGGATGTCTCTTTGCAGACTGTCTGGAAGGACGTTGTGCAAAAAATGAATAGATAACTATGTATTTTTTTTATAGAAGTTGATGTATTTCCTAATGCAATGTCCTAGACCTCAACAAATTCCTGAATTTGTTTTGTCAAGGTTCTTGGCTTTGTAATCAAGCTTTGGTGGAGGCGAAGGCAGGGGCACAGAAAGTTAATCCATAAGATAAATTACCTTTGTCATGCACAATCTTTTTTTTTTATTATTATTATTTTTACTTAATGGAAAATTTAAGGATACACGCATGGTAATCTTTGGAAATTAAATATAATTAAACATTCAGAAATTATAAGCAACATTTTGTATTATTCATTTAATTGTATATCTTTAGCTATGATATAGTTACTTCTGTGTACAGCTTTTAAGTGTAATCATAATGTTTCAATGCACAGGAATGTTATTTTATTGCAGTAGTGCCTAAAGAGGAGTATTTCAATCCCCTCTCCACAAATCAATGTACTTACTGAGAGTCTCTGTAGCATTTCTATACACTTAATATTGTGGCTTTATGAAGATTGCTTCTTTTTGTATGTGTGTGCAAGTGAAATCTTTAGTTTATTTAAATTAAGATGAAATTGTGGTACTTTCAAAAAGTGTCACGGGAATAAGAAAGGGTTTGGTTATTATGAGTTGTATTCCGGAACTTGATACTGGCTGAGCTGTTTAAAAATGTGATACTAGGCTCTGCTTCAGAAGCACTTCATATTCTTTCCAGTTAAAAACAATTTCTAGGAAGTTGTTGTGGTTTTATTTGGGTTTTGTTTATTTGTTTTTCATTTTCCTGAGAAAGTTTTAAGGCTCTTTGGTTTTTTTTCATTGATTGGGTAGTAAAACTGAGCTGTTCCCATATCTCTGCTGTAGACAGCTGACACCTTTTGGGTGTACCTCCACAGTGACATTCCTCACATTCTCAGCTGTTACCTTACTCAGTGTTTGCTCATGTTGCACAGGGTACAAAAGATCCACTGTTTTTGACTGGTGTGACCTTCCCACCGGAATACCCCATCTATGAGGAAACTAAAATAAAACTAACAGTCTATGATGTCAAAGATAAATCCCAAGACACGGTAAGTGCTTTGCTTCAGTCCTTGCACAGATACTGAGGAGTAAGTTTCTTGCTGTGTTGTTCTTTTGCTCTCATTAGCAAATTGGGGAAATGGTTTGATGTAAAATTGGTTTTGTTGTTCTCTTGTGCCTAAAATCTACTTTATCTGTTGTTGATATATTAGAGAATAGAGAAAGAGAATCATGCACTTAAGATGGGCATTTTGCTATTGGCTTTTTAACTGATTACATGAGTCAGTACAGGTATTCCTGGCAAATAAAAGATTGCTCTGTTGTGCTTTTGAGGGCAGAGAACACATGGAATAGACTGAGATAGCACCACTGTGAATAATTTTTCAGAAATATATTTCTGATAATATTTTACTTACATGCACAAACCAGAATGACAGTAGAGACTGTAACTTGGAAGAGAGCTTCTAGTATTTTAATCTCTTGTGTGGTGATATCTGCAGCTTTTCTGTTGCTGCTTTGTTATTGATTTGTAGCAGTCCAAGCTCTACAGTGTCACAGCTAAAGGTGAATCATTTGGGGTTGCGTTGTTGTACATTCTTGAATACAGAGTCAGCTTTTTATTCTTGGGAGTTACTCACTTGAACTGATATATGGAGGTCAGTGGGACAATCTGAGTGATTTAACTGCCAGATAAAGAGCTTGAATAATATTCTGTGTGTTCCAGGTAATTTAAGACAACCTTAGACAAAGGCTAAGCCTTTGTCTTAGCCTAGGACAGAGCTAGATGTCATCATAGGACCTACGGGAGATGTGTGTTTTGCTTCTGCGGCAGCTGGAGTCCAGCTGATAGGTTACTCTTAGACATCAAGAATGACCCTTGACACCTGTATTTAATTAACTGAATTGCTCTTTGCATATCTGCAGTTGGCACCCAGCATGATTAAAACAAGTGCAGGCTTATGTCCTGACTGTATATATGTTCATTTTCTGTAAGAAGGAAATCAAAGGCATAATTTAAAGCTTGAGTCTGTCTTTGAACTGCTTACAAAAGTGAAGTTCTATGTTTTGAGAACTTGTAATTTTTTTCAGGTAGAAAATTATTGATCTATTTGTTTAAATTTTCAACCTTTGTGACCCAACAGGTTGGTTCTGTCCCCTCACTGTGCTCTTTCACAGGAATGTGTGCAGTATTTTAAGCATAGAATCTGAATTTCTTCTCTGTTTAATAAGTGGGAAGAGACATGTACATCCCTTTTATAATGTATATATTTTAAATTTGGTATTGGATTAGACTAGAGGGGCTTAAAATGGGATGTGCTGTTTATGCAGTAGAGTTGTCACCTGTGGACGGGTAACAGGCGTTGAGTGCAGGGAGTTGGACTTTGTCCTTCTCTTCCAGTTTCATTCTGACTGACAAATGCTGGAAAATAATGCTCTGTCTGTAGGTGATAAAAGTGAACTGAGTTTATAGTACTTTTCCCTGTACTACTGCTTTTCTAGCTCCAGGCTCCTCTACTGCCACTTATGAAAGAGAAGATCTACCCTAGAGAACTAATATAATTTGATAAGCTTTTTGCAAATCTGTAAGAACTTTTTGTAACTGTTCTAACAACTGTAGTTCAAGACTAGAGTCTCTCCCAGGAAATCACATTGATGTAGCTTGTAAATCATGAGAGAATACCTTTCTCTTTTGTCATAGCATTTGTATTGTTCCTATGTGAAACATTCTAGATCTGTACTGTAGTATCTTTTTGTGGGGGAAAATATTAATCTCATCTTTGGTTTACATACATATAGCATTTTTTACTACTGAGCCATTTTAACACTGGATGTAGGCAAGAAAAAATTAAATAATATGTAAGATGTAAATCAAGATGAGCTGCAGCGTATGTGAATGACCCCAGGCTACTCTGGTTGCAACTTCATCTGTGGCAATATTTGGACTTCTGTTTACACCCTAAAATCTCACTCATGAAAAACTTGACTTTCTTACCTGTAATTAATTAGAAACCATCACACTTTCTATTAGTTTGGGTGACTTTTTTTCAAGTCTGGATGTTTATGTAAGCTCATAAAAGTGAGGTTGAAATAAGCTATAATTTGATATTATTACCGGCATAGCTGCAGCAGCACAGACCTCCATACTTGCTTCACAACCCAAGAAATTGGATATGACCCTTCGGCAGTGAAACTGCTCCAAGTGCTGTGGTGTCACAGCTCTGATTCTCCAGTCTGCAGTAGAACTGGCTTTCTTGTTTCTCAAAAAGTGCTGTCACATACTACGTCTACTGCATACTATGGCTACCGTTCCTCCAAACAGACAGGTAATCCAGTTGCGGGTGAAGGGGAATCTAGGCCTGCTAGGCATGTCCTGCTCTTCTGTGCTCCAGAGCAGACACCAGCTCAAATAACTGGGCATTTATGGCAGAAATAAACCATGGATTTGACTGTGAGATATTTTGCAGAAATTGTTTACAGTAATAATTCCACAGCATCAGAGCTGTACTACTGCTTGCCTCAGTTAATAAGCTCAAAGTAGTTAATATCCCTTGTCACAAATATATACTTTAACTTTTCTTCTCTTGTTGCAGCTATAAGAAGTGAATTCTGTGCATTAGTTAACTCAGCAGGATTTTACTGCCACAAATAGAACACTGTAGAGAAGGCGGGGAAAGGGCAGTGAGTACATCACTGAGTAAAGCATTTCTTGGGTTCTGTTAAACCTGACTGACTACACAAGAGAATTAGTTCTCATTTTCAGACCTGCTGGACTTTTACTATAACACAAAACTAACTAAATACTTCTTGAGTTGTGCACATCGGTGATAATATTAAAGTGAAAGAGGATGCTCCTCACTGAAAAACAACCAGAATTTATTTTTGGCCTGCTCTTTTAAAAAAATCTTGAAAATAACCTTTCAGTGCTAATATTCCTGTACCAGAAAGCTTTTAGTTACTTCACTCTTACCTGTCATTTAACTTACATTATATAAGAAGTATGGTTTAATTATATTGAAATACTGTGCAGCTGGGATCACATTCACTGTGCTTGACACACTGAATGCTCTGACTGCACTTTTCACTTTTTATGCATCTCTGTCTGATGTTAATTATATCTTGGCTGTGTCAGATTTTCTGTAATTGAGGCTTTTTAGTTTAATGAAACAGGGGTTTTGTGTGTTTTGAGTAGTCTTTCTAAGTGATTAGTTAGTGTAAGTTTTCATGTAAATAGAAACTTTTAAGAAAGACTATGGTATTCCTAGTTTATTTTGATATACTTAGAAAAAAGTAGTTGAAGTGCTTATGAAATATCCTTTAAATATATCCAGTGAAACCACCCATATAGATTAGTGGGTAAATACCATTTTATGAAAAATTTGGAGTGACATCTGTGTCTACATCACAAAGATTTTTCTTCTTATATTGCCATGAGCAAATTTATGTTTTGCTGGCTTGAGCTACACTGTCTTTAGGACTTTATAAATTTAGGTTTTGTTGTAATGCTGGGGCTGTACCTGTTCTTTGTCATTGTCTAATAAGATCAGAATTATAGGCTTGTAAACTGTTGAAAAATTACCTCTGTCCCACTTTTGCACAAGCATGCTGTTCTTACCTTTCTTATAGGCACGCAGGTTAGCCCAGTTTGGTCTAGCAAGTTTTAGAGCTGAAACCAGGTTCATTCTCTGGGACAATACTGCATAGCACAAGTCAGGTACCACTCCTACGTGACAGAACCACAGAGCTGATGATTTTGTGTTACACTGAGGGAAGTCTACTGCCTAATTAGGGAGGCAGCAGTTGTTGTTCTGTGCTTGGAATACGCGCATCCTGCAGCAAGAGTTATGAACCTCATACCCAGGTGGGCCACCTCTTTCATCCACACGTGGACGAGTGCTGGGAACAGAAGTAGGAGCAACTTTCTGTACATGCTGGGAACTTTCTATATGTTATCTTTACATCACCCCTTCAAAGATAATCTCCTTTGGATGGATAGTACTACTGGAACTCACGTGCGACGCTGAAGGTTACACACAGCCACTCCAATGTTACCCCTGAGAGCAAGGAGAAATATTTGACAGTCTGGTCTTCTTTTTTTTTTTACTTCCTAAATTTTATCTAAATCACTGAGAATAAAATTAGATTAATTTGATAATTTTTAGAAGTAGTGGGGCTAGAAGTTCTGTTTTGGATATGGGAACATGTGTTGTAAAGTGGCAATTTTAGATTACTTAGGCTTTAAATTACATGTCTTTTAAGTCTTGGGGTTTAGATCTTCTATTAAACCTGTTCACTAGGAATGAAATTTTGCAAAAGGTTTTGCTTTGTGTGTTTCTTGATTTTGCAAGTGTCCCTGTTAAAAGTGAGTCCTGCTGGGGTGAGTGGAAAATGAAGATTTTCCATCATGACAGAGGCATTTTGAGTTCAGCTGTGAAACCAAATCTGAAGCGAGAGCATTCCATGTTCCCTCATGGGCATTGATCCCTGTCACACCACCACCATCATGCAGTTTGGTCTTTGGTGCTTTGCCATCTCTGCTGAAGAGACACAGGGCTGGAACATTAGGAGTACTGCAGAGCAGTGTGTAAAATGCATTAGCAGAGATAAATGTGAAATCTTGTACCTCACCTTCCTGTTCTCTGCCTGCACCAGAGTGCACTCAGTCCCTCACTCCTTTGAATGCTAAAAATACCGAAACAGTTTCTCTTTGAAAACTGAAGCAAAGTGCTGTACTTTGTTTAAAGAAAAAAACACTTAAGTCTTCCCTTTGTCAGTTGTGTTCACTGCTGTCTCTGCAGGATTTGCAGAGAAATATTGCCTTAAATTAGAAACTCCTATTATCTCATTCTCCATAACAGAGCAGTACTGTGGACTACTACAGTCCTACCCACAGAAATACTTGCACTAAAGCTTTAGATGTTCATGTTTCTCTTCAAAATCTTCTATTTTTTTCATAAATATATAGTTGATGATAGATTTAGTTTTCCTTTTGCATCAGGCTAGATCTTCCTACTAAGCATCATTATTAGGATGAGGAGAGGAATGTTTTTTGATTCTTTGAGGTACCTGCATATTGAATCCACCTAAAGTATTATTGTCAGTCCTTCTCTGTATTTTTTAAAAGTCATGGATACAAAAAGAGAAATTCAAACTACTGACTTTCCTTTGGGTTTATATTGATATAAATTCTTTGTTTGTAGTGGCTGAGGGTACAAATAGGTATCATATATGATATGTCTGTCTGTAAGAGAATTGTGGATAAGTGTCAAGACTGGTAAAGTTACTGTTAAAGTCCATTTGCATGTAGCCTTACTGCTCTTTGCACCTCACCCTTGAAAATTTAGTGGGAGGATTTGGTTTTGCAACAATCTTTCTCCCTTTGAAACTGTCTACTATGTTTTATCCTACCCTTTTATTACTTTTTTTCTTTTCTTATTGAGGCAAACTCCTCCCTATTGCTGTATCTTCAGGGAAAATTGTAACCTACTATTCATTAATTTTCCATTTTCTTTTCCTTTTCCACTTACTCTGCCAATCAAATGCTATTGCTGCCTCACATCAGTCAAAGGTTTGTTCTAAGACCTGACATTTGGGAAAAAGTTTGTAAAAGTACCTAGCAATAAGACCAATGGTATTCTCTAAAAGTTTAAAGGGTTGCCTTGAAAATTTCTTAGAAAGAAACAAACAAATTAGTAAATGATAACATTTTCCTGTAAATTTTATTTTAATCAGCTAGGGATTTCAGTAACATAGGCATGATTGTTGCAGTCTCTGTAGCACTGCCTAAAATGCTTGCAAATATATCATTCTTGTATATCCTTCATTGCTCTGCCCCTCACTAGACCAGCACAGATCACATCAGAAGAGTCAAACAAATCCAAGGTGGCTTTTGCACTGCCCTGTCATTTCTAATGATGACTTCTAGTGTTCAAGGGGCAAGTGCCTTGTATGGAAGGCTGGGATGTTTTCCTCTGAAATATGTATGCTGCAGCAAATAGAGGATACAGAGCATGGCACAGTGTTTCTGTAGTCAGGGTGGAGCAACCTGGCTGTGAAGACATGCCCTCAAGTTGTAGAATATGCTTCTGTCCTTTCAGAGGGTTGATCTCCTTTCCCTCTGAGTGCCTTTGATGCTGACACCCCTGGACAAGGCACTGGAGGAGCGGCTCCTCAGGAGGGATGGCTGGTGCTGCCAGCAGGCTGGGTACTGAAGCCCTCACAGGGAGCCCAGGCACTGCAGGGGTGAAGGATTTCCTTGAGCTAAATGCAGCAACATGGAAATGTTTGAGTCACTTCAAGGATAAGATTTGTTTGTTCTCATTGGTAATTTTTTATTTATTGTCAGTTTTTTATTTATTGATCAGTTCTTCCAGCTCAGATGCATGGGTACCCAGACATCAGCTGGTCTTGCTATTAAAGTCTGGGGCAAAAAAGGCATTTTAAGTACCTCAGCCTTACCCTCATCCTTTGTCTCTGTGTACCTCTGCATTCATTAAAGATGAGGTTCTCCTTAGCCCTCCTTTTGTAGCTAACGTATTTATAGAAACATTTGTTACTGTCTTTTATGGCAGATGCCAAATGAAATTCCAGATAGCCTTTGGTCTTTCTAATTTTCTCCCTATAAAAGCTAATGGAATCCTTGTTGTCCTCCTACATTGCTTTCCCTTTCTTCTAAGGGCCACAAACTCTTTTTCTGCTTGAGTTCCAGCCAAAGCTCTTTGCTCATCCAGCCCAGTCTTCTTTCCCACCAGCAGCTCTTTTTGCATGGGGGGAGCCTGCTCCTGTGTTTTTAAGATTTTGTGAGGAGTGTTCTTCCTTCCTGGACCTCTTTGTTCCTCAGGACTGCTACCCAAGGGACTCTGGTAACCACATTCCTAAACAGGCCAAACCTTGCCTTCTGAAACTCCAAACTGGCTGTTCTGCTGACTCCCTTTCCTTTTCTGATACTTGAAAACTCATTATTTTGTGATCACTGTGCGCAAGGCAGCCCCCAACCAACACATCAGCCACCAGTTCTCCTCTGTTCACAAAAAACAGGTCCAGTGAGGTGCCCCACTGGTTGGCTCGCTCACCAGCTGTGTCAGGAAAGCCTCTTTCCCACATTCCAGGAATCTCCTGGACCGTTTCCTCTCTGCTAGGTTGAATTTCTTGAAGATATCTGGGAAGTTGAAGTCCCACCATGAGAACGAGGACTACTGATAGTGTGACTTCTCCCAGCATTTTGTCCACCTCTTCATCCTGGTTGGGTGGTCTATCTGTCTTGTTGCCCTTCCCCCTGATCCTTTCCTGTAAACACTTGACCCTATAGTAACCATCATTAAGCTCTAGACAGTCAGAACCCTTCCTAATACATGGAGCTACCCCACCACCTCTCCTTCCTTGCTTATTCCTTCTGAAGGGTTTGTAGACATTTGTAGATATTACACCCTTTGTAGAGACTGATGTATAACAGAGCGAAGTATCCAATCAGGATTGAAAATATGAAAAGAAAGGAACAGCAAGTTTGCTCTTGTTTTTGTGTTACAAAAGCAGGGACTCAGAGGTTAGAAACAGATTTTTCTTTTGAGGTTTTGGGGTGTGTGTTCTGTGAAATTGAAAACAGCAAATTCAGTCTGTTAGAACAGATTTTTCTTCCTCTACCATGTTCCTCACAAAATTGTCTTTTACAGTTATGTTTACATTTGAAACTTTGTACTTAAAAACTAGAGCTGAGCAAATAATACTATTAAAAAATTACATTAGAAACATATGCACTGGATGTAATGTAAGACTTTATCTTCTTAAGCAAATTTTTGCTAGAAGAGCATAGTAAATTGCTCTCAAAGCAAACTAGTTAAATGTTTTGTATTATGCTGTATTTTAAATATTTGATGAATAAACATGAAATGCTTGTGTAATGATTTAGGATTTCCAGTGCTGTTAGAAGTGCATGTATCATTGAATTTTACAGTAATCAAAGCCTCTTTATGTAATCATTATGCAGTATTTTACAGAACTAAATTCCCATGTGGCTTAAATTCTCCATACTTGGCTTTCTTCATGCCAGAAATGAGGATTTTGTTTTGATCCGTTCTTTGTTTTGTCCTGTTCATCACGGATTGTGTGATCACAGAGGGAGGGCAAAAATCCCTGCCTTCAAGCATACATTTTCTTTAAAGATCTGTTTGCAGCTTGCATAGTGATGGCCAGAAAGCCAGGAGAACAAAGGAAAAATGCAGCCTTGTAGCGTGGTCAAAATTTAATGCATGTGGTCCTCTCAAAATCTCAGCAGCATAAATGTGAGTGGACACTATTAACAGCAACAATTGTGGACCCATGTTTCAGTGTACAAAGTTACTGTGTTCAACAGAGCATCAGCTGCTTTGTAGTGTTCTGGCACTTTGTGTTATCTGAGATGTCCTTTCACTAAGGAGTAAACTGACTTCCCTTACCTTGAATTTATTACTTTTAGGTGAGATCGTGGATTATAACCAAGGACTCACTGGCACAGTGACATTAGTTATGTTTCTGTTTATTCTTTTTTTGGTGTTTGTTTTTTTCACCATTCTGCAGGGATGAGAATTTAGTGCATTCTGTTCCCCCTCCCCTCTGTCCTCCCCCCCTGCCTCACCCTCCACCACCCCCTGAGTTCTTCTCATTACAATCATGGTATTTTAAAAGCAAGAATAGCTGAATACTTTTATAGTATCATGCAGCTGTTGATGTTCTTGCAGTCTTATAATCCTTAAATCCTTTGCAGTATACACAGTCTCACTAATGTCAAATGAAAAAGCTGGAAGTCACAACTACCCAAACCACTTTAATAAGATTTCATTTTTCTGTTCTTTATGGGTTTTTTCCCACTTCAGAGTAGGGAACAGACAAGTTTCTGTTTTACTGGGTTTTTCTGCTTCAGCATATTTCAGTAAGGCACAGCATTTAAGGCATAACCAGTGTAATGGCTCATAGACCTATCAAGGTAATTCAGAGCAGAAAACAAAGATGACATTAGCAGAGACTGTTCTATCAGCTTTGACTGTAAAACACCTGAGCCACCTTCTAGTGAAATTTAGAGGTCTCTCACTGCAGAGAAAATAGAGAAATGCATTTTGTCTGCAAGCTGATAAGCAGACATGTTGTCATACACGTGTCAGGAATAGTAAAGAAGTAGAACATTTGCACCATTTCTAGCGTATGTATTCTTGTGAGATAAAATAAAGGTTTTGAGTGTGTGTATGTTATATGTTAGTCTGACCGAGATATCTGACTTGACAACCCTTTCTGGTGGAATCTGAAGTCTTCTTACTTCATGCGTCTCACCGTTGCATATAGTTGTCTACATTGCTCAGGTTTTTGGTTCTAAGGTAAGACCGTGGGCATTTGTCACTGTATTTTTAGTGAAAGAAAGAAAATTACTAGATCTCTGTGGAGCAGAAGTCTGGGTCTTTTAGCACAAAATTGTGCAGGTGTAACTGTCTTAGAAATTTGTGGCTACTGTTTCCATCAAAATCTGGCAGCAGCAGTTGGGGCAGCATTGTATCACAGCCCTTCAGTTTTATTTTCCCTACTTTACTCTACAGCAGTTTTACTGGGTGTATTAGAAGTGCACTGAGAGTTACAAGCTATTTCCTTTCATTGCAGCAGCATCTGCACTGTGAGTAGTTGTATGTAGGTATGTTTTGTCTTAAAATGCAGATCCTTAAGTTTGCGTTGGAGAAAATAATTTCTCTGTTGAGAACCCTTCAGACAAGGTTGTTTGCTTCTGAACAGAAAATCTGTGCCATGAGGGAAAAATGTGGGGTTTTTTTTCCTGTAGAAGGCAGCAGTTAGTATGTTTTTGAGATGCTTGGAAGGCTTGGATTTTGACACACAGCTGCCTCAGTGAAATCGAACACTGAGGTCCTTGATTTGTTATAGCTGTAGATTCTCACTGCCTCTGTTCCTGGGGAATAACTTGGCAGCTTTTCAAAAAGAAGTAATTGGTAGGCTCTTGATAAAGAAATTATCTCTGAATGTGGAAGCTCTGGACGGTTACTGCCCAATTATTGCTACTCTGTTCTGAAATAACATCATCCCTGTGAGACAAGGAAATTTCTGAATAATTAGCTGGGTCCAAATGGCTTTCAGGCTTGGGTATGACAGAAGACTGTCCTTGCAGTATAAATTAAAGTATAGGCACATATACCAAATTTCATTGAGAGACTTCCTGAGAGACTTTTTTCTGTGTACACAAAATACTCTGTACAGGTCATGTCCACAGTTTTATTGCCCATTAAGATGACCTTGGCATTATCAGTTTGCAATCCTCTCCTGGTGAATAAATCTGACTGGACTTAGAATTAGTCCTGTACAGAGTATTTGATAGTTGGGCAGGGGTGTATTCTTTTCTCTACTACTTTCTTAATGTTCCTCAGGCAGTAGCTCAGTGGCCTCTGGAAAAGGCTCCTGTAGGACGGACCACAGGGCTTGAAGTTTTCATGTCTGTTTTCAGACAGGTGAAACCTCATAATCAGCAGTGTATTCAGTATGAAGACAAAAAGCCTGTTGACTCCAGTTGCATTAAACTCCACAGGAATAGAATACTGGCATTCTTAACATCTGAAATATTGTTCCTCAAAGTTCATGAGCTATCTCTTGAAGGAGTTGAAGAAACAGTAAGAAGAAGTGAAGGGATGTTATGTAGTTTGAAAAAGCAAAGCATTTTTTGCCTTGGTTTTGGTTTGTTTCCCCCCTTTTCCTGCCAGTTAATTTTTTTTCAGATTGCAGTTTGGTTTGCCTGCTAGGTGTGCAGCCTGTACTGTATGCTCAGCATGGACCATGCTGTTTATTTGATGTTTCTGAAACCCTTAAATTAAGCTGCTTTTAGAGTTACCTGATTTTTTTCCCACTTTTATTTAGGACAAATTGGATGTAGTCCTTGAACTACTAGTGACTATAGGTCCTTTACACAGGAAAAAGCTGCAAATTCAGATTATTTAGACAGAGTAATTAATTCCTCCTATGATCTGAACACCTAGCTCAAGTAATATAAAATATTCTGGATTGTCAATTTCCTCTTTAAGAGAAATTGTCAGGAAATTTGTATTTATTATATTTGCATCTGTGATATAATCACAGTGAATCTTGTGAGTCTGCATAGCTCAGACACTTCTTTTGATTAGGTCATAATTATTGATGTCTTTTAATTATTAAAAATAGAATGGGCAATAAATTCTTTGCTTCTTTAGTGAGTGGCTGTCATCCATAACAGTTTATTGAGATGCTGTAAGTTAACCTGCACAGCATCATGCTTAACATTCAATTAAAATGAACGTGGTTGGTCCTGACTTTGGGAATTCAGCACTGTAGATCCTGTGTGTTTAAGACTAAGTTTTTTGTATCCTGGTTGCTGGATACTTTCCATAACTGAGATTGCACTGTCTGAAACCAGATACAATAAGTATTTTTATATAACGATGGCAACTTGTTTAATATGGGAATGCAAAAAAATTCTAGATTTTCAACAAGGTGCATAGCTTTATTACAGATAAAAAGCAAAGTTTTATTCTATAGTCTATAGTCTATTTTCTTTATTCTATGAAGAAAAGAAAACATGTATTTGCAGGTGGTTTTAACGTTTGTTATGACTTCTAAATTAGAGATAATAAAAGTAAGCAAATGTGGTTTGGGAGTGTGCAGATGTTTTCCTTTACCCTCTTCCCCACCAAGTGATGAGAGGACAGGGATTTAAGCTAGAATTAAGCAAAACTGGTGTTGAAAATGAGCTTCTAAGGCAACCTCTGGACTGGGGAGAAGATATGCTTTGCTGTAACATCCTGTAGTCCTTCTCTTCCAATACCCAGACCTGGTAACGTGGGAGGAGAAATGTGGTGAGTATCTGGTCAACATCCCAACACAAAGTGCAGAGTGGAAGGTAGATGCTAGGAAAAATCTTAAGGGCCTAGATATGATCAAGAGCACCAATCTAATAGTCCCTAGCAAAGTAGACCCATCATTGCTCTCTTACATGTCTCACCACACTAAAATACTGTTTTGGCTGTTCTGTTCCTTGGCTGCTGAAATTTGATTTTGTCACGTGATGAGTAGGGGATGGGGAGCATCTGGCCAAGTGGAATAATTATTAGGGTTGTGATAGGAAGAAAGAGGTTGAATTAGAAGATATGGTCAAACTTTGTTGAGTTAAATAGCCCACACCATTCTGTCTCAGGTGTGCATTCAATTGGAGCTGGCGTTGTTTGCCTACAAATAGAGCAGGATCTCTGAAATGGGCTTCAAGTCCTAATTCCTCTGATATTTGCCATTGGAAAGAGTGATGATATGTGTAAGGCATTGGAAGGAGTTACTGGAGAGATAACCATCAATACTGTGGAGTCTTAAGATAACATATCTTTGCCTTTGTGTTTGTAGTGAAAAATACAGAATTAGTTAAAATATTAATATTGCAAAGACTCAGGTGTTACATAAGGTAAGTAATCTCAAAACTCAGGTAAAATGAAGGAGACCACAGGTTCCCCTACAGTTGCTTTGCTAATCCAAAGTTTGTGTAATTACATTGTATACCTGCAGTTTGTGTGATTGTACTGTGTACCTGCTTACTCTTGTTTTCTGGGCCTAAGGCACAGGAAGTTTACTGAAGCTGTTATTGTCATTTGCTTCCACATTTGCCAATATTGTAACACTGGGTATAACAAATTATTTGTGATGTTGAGGTTAGGGAAAAAAATTAAAAAAAAAAAAAGTTTCAAACTCTATTAACATGGAACTTAAAGCATTAGTAACTAAAACAACTGCAAGTAAAGTGTGTGTTTCATTATTCTTGAAAAATGCAACCAATATATGCTGATATTACTAGCAAGTGCAATATGATGAATTTTGCAAGTATTTTTCTTAATATCTTAAAAACATGTTCAGAGTATATCAAGTTGTTTAGTGTGCTTGCCTACACCAAAATAGTAATTTCAAGTACTTTATTTAGTTTTATTTGTGGTTTCTCATTTATGTGATGTATTCATGTCTTGTTCAAGATTAGCCCTGCAAAAGATGAGAAAAAGCCTTCAATGCTTTATTAAAGTAATTTAATTTTTCAATAAATATTTAAGTTGGCTTTTCCAAAGAAAGAAACATTGTAATTACTATTAAACTAATGTAATAATACTGCATTATTATTAGCAGTTATTTTAAGCAGATAATCACTTTATCTTAAATTAGCCTCTCCTGTTACTGTAAGGCCATTCACCTCTAATAACACCTCATCTTCCTGCAGAACGCAGTGCTTAATGGAGGCATTTGGTTTTGGCTCACATTTTTAAAATGCTTTAATTTTCTTGTCTTCCATAAAATTTAAACTGTTTTAAAAGATGATATTAGACAAAGTACCCTTTAAATGTTTGAAATAAAATTCCAAGAATGTTAACCTAGTGTGTTTGATTTCCCTTGAAGTAGGTTTTGTTTCGTTGGATTGGGAGATAATTTTAGGGGGAAAAGGGACTGTTCTAGTAAGGTCCTTGGCCTGATAGTGCTTTAAACTTCCTAGGTCTAGCTGGCTGGATGAGTCAAAATTTCCACGTGGCATAATTCCTGGAGCTTGAGCTGGCAGGGAGTCTGTGGGCAGGGTGCTGCTTGCAGCCTGGAATATAAGTTAATATCTCAGCAACGACAGCGTTTGCAGGAGACAGGGCTAAAATTCTGAAAGGTGCATGTATTTACATGAAGGTTTCTTCATTCATTTTTGGAAGGCAGCTTAAGTTGTTTCTTTTAATCTCACTTCTTCTGGTTTTCAGATCAGTAAGGAGATCACATATAGGTGGTTTATTTTCTAAGCTAGGTGTAAAGATTGGAGTTTGTATCCAAGATCAGTGCGTGCTGTTTAGCGCTCTTTTTTCTGTGTGCTGTTTCTAGAGTCAATATTAACAAAGTCCTATGGAAGATGAAAACATTCTACGCCGAAATAATGAATAACATTGAAAGTCTGCTACATATTAATAGAGCAGTTCCTATTTATGCGGGAGGAATTTGTATACCTGTATTTAGAGTCATGCAGTCTTAGAAAAGGTGCTACTTTTTGAGGTATAGTTTCTTCAGGATGTTTAAAGGAAAAGGCTGGAATGTAGGCTACAGTATCAGGTTGTTTTTTTGGTGTTTTTTTTTTTTTTTTTTGGTTTTTTTTTTTTGTTTTTTTTTTTTTTTTTTGTTTTTTTTGTTTTTTTTGTTTTTTTTTGTTTTTTTTTGTTGTTGTTTTTTTGGTTTTTTTTTCTCTTTCTAAATCTATATAGTCCTTGTTGCTGCTGATCAAGTTCACTGTCTCTCCTTAAGCTTTCAATTTTTAGGGAAGGAAGTTGCAGTAGTGCTTGTATTGTTACATTTGGTTAGCTTCAAATCCAGAGCTGGAAATGTACGAGTTCTGTTAATAAATCCTTTTCTCTAGTGTCTGTCTGGAAGTAGAAGTGATGTGTGGCTGCAGTATTTCTCTGGTGGTATCACTTCAAACACAGAGTTGTTTGCATCATGTACTGAGTGCTCCCGCTTCTTTCTTTTGAGGATTCTGTAAAAGTTACTGTTCACAATATTTTGATACTTAATAGTAACTCACAGAATTTATTTCCTGAAAAATTAGTTGTGCAGATAAGGATAGTGACTGCCCTGATAATCTGAAAAAATCTGCATGTGTAACACCTGTTTTTAAAATAAAAGCAGTATTATGCCAGGGAAATAGAGCCTCTTGTCATGTGGGATATAATTTCTGCATGGAAAGAGAGAAAGACTTAAATTAAATGTACTTGTCACAGGAGTTAGCAATGCTTTGACTAAGACCCAGCAATGCTACACACTGCTGGAAGATAAGAGCTGAAGTCATACCTTACTGCAGGTACTGGGAGGCTTTAGACAGGTGGGTTTGAATCAAGAACAGGGCTGGAGCACAAGAATCCACACCTCCATTTCAGGACTAAACCCTCACAATGAACAAGGACATGTTGAAGTAAAATGCTGCAAAAATAAGCAATGACATTGTGTTTAACTGAATTCTCCTGGCAGTCTTACAGATAATATTAATTGCAGAAGCTTTTGTGGCTGAAAATGATGTTTGCAGTGTGTTAGTACAAGCTGCATTTCCTTCCCAGGAGCTGTTAGTATTTTCACAATGTTTGAATTGAACATTGGATGTAATTTAACTCTGAAAATTTCTTGCTAAAGAAAATTTTCTTTGCAGTAAATGCACTTGAAAATTTACCTAATTACATCTCCAGAACTTATATTTGAATCCAGTCTTTTCAGATATAATGGGATTCTTAATCACTCTGTCCTTATTTGGAACTGAAAGGAAATTAGTTGAAAAAAGCGAAGAGTAAAAGAAAGAGTAGATGCCTCACTGATCTTCATGGAAATTGTTAAATTTGCTATGAACTTTTGATGTTGCTCATGGTGCTTGCTGTTGTAGTTCCCTTCTTTCAGTTTCAGAAACTTGAAGAGTCAGGTCAATAGCGAATCAAACCTGTTTTGCCGAGGCCACCTCAGCACTCTCTGGTATTTGACTGGCGTGTCTTGCACTGGGGCAAGAAGCATGGCCAGAGGCTGGTGGTGCAGCAGCAATATCTCTAAAGGCTTGATAAAGGAGCTGAAAACTTCAGTGAAGGATTTTAGCCAGCTTTATTTGCTCTGTTGATAAACTTACAGATTTCTGAAAAGTGCGTTTAAAAATAAGTTTCTTTTCAATGGCTTTATCAAATTGTGACATCCTTTGTTTGATGGTCCTTACCTTGTTTATCTTTTAAAGCACAACACATCATACTCTTGAACAAAAGAGAGCTTTCTGGCATAAATTTCACTGAATATTTTTCATTCAGTTGGTCACTGCAAAGATAATTGATTATTACATAATTTTCATTCACCTTTAGAATTAGATTTATGTAATTTGTGATAGGCTCTGTTGCATGTCACTATTTGTTACTTTTTACCTTTTAGCATAGATTTACCAGAGCAGTGCAAAGAAAAAAGCCAGTTTATCCCTCATGACAAAGTTACTCCCTTAACAGACAGAGTATGTATGTCTACTTAGGCTGTAGATGTTACTATTTACATGGTGTTGTCGCCTTTGAGGAAATCATAGCTTATACACTGGGCTGGCAAAAACCTGAAAGGTCTGGAATGGTACTGAGATTGTCTAAGGTGCTTTTTAAGAATGAAACATGAGTTTTTAATGTTTTTAATTTTTTTTCTTCATGTTAGAACTTCCGCTGTAGCTGAAGAGTATGTTAAGGCTTATGGGTAGATTTTAGAAAGGTATTTAGACAGGAGATGCTTATACACCTGAAGATGTCAGTGGGCTGCTCAATGCATTTGAATCAAATTAGACATCCAATTTCCCATTTTGTAGAGATTTGAGGTACTTTTTTTTTAGCCCCATGTACCTCCTCAGGCACTTTTAAAACTGCTTAAAGAAGTCTGTGAGCACCTTTTTCAGACTACATGTACATTTGAAAAATGTGACCCTAACTTCTCCAGAGTGGTGCCCGCCAGAACATCTGTTAGAAAACAGAGGTTAGCCTACCTACACAAAGCAATATGCTCCCTAAACTTTAAAGAGGAAGACCAAGTACTTTTCCAAGAATTAATTAATCAAGGGTCTGGATGAAACACATTCCTGGCCTTCAGGTCACTCTTCAGACCTGGTCCTAACAGTTGTCTTCAGTGGGAAAATGGAGA
Source organism: Pyrgilauda ruficollis (assembly GCF_017590135.1). Lineage (NCBI taxonomy): Eukaryota > Metazoa > Chordata > Aves > Passeriformes > Passeridae > Pyrgilauda > Pyrgilauda ruficollis. The sequence goes on from NW_024523989.1 coordinate 446,952, forward strand.
GCTCTCTCCTACAGTCAGATGGGGGGTGGGGGAAATATTTGCCTTACACAGTGGTAAAGGTTTTCAGGGATTCTTTGGGCAGACTGGGGAAGAGATGTGTCTGTGTCCAGTCCTTGTCTTGGTGATTATTATGCTCAGCTGAGTTGAAGAAATTCAGTTATATGGTTGAAATGCTCTAAAAAAAAAAGGAGGGAAGGAACCCAGGTTTTAATGCAGTTGCAGCAGGTATCTGTAGAATGAGACAAATGTTCTGGGGAGTGAAAATCAAGCAGGAGCAGTAGTGCCTTGGGAATGTAGAACCTGGAAACCCATGTCTGGCAGGTTGATAAACAATCAGCAACATGGCATTGAGATAATTTTTTTTCAGAAGAAAAGATGTCATAACTGTAATGAGGTGGTAATTCAGCAGAACAGCTTCCACTGAAACAGTTTGGACTGAATTCCAAAATATTACTAATGCAGTTTCCCTCACATTTATTTTGGGAAACTGAGTAAGCCTAGTCTCAGTTGTAAAATTTTGTTTACCTTTCTTTGTACTTGAACACACAGATGGTTACTCTAACAAAATTTTGTCTTATATGTAACAAAATGGGATGTTAATAAAGAAAGGGAGTCAAAAAACGAATACATTTTGCTTCCATCTCCATCCTTTTTTAGTGAAAAACTTAGCAGTAAAACTCTTAAACTGAGATATGAATATGTGTTCATTATTCCTGTTCTTACAGTCACAGGAAAGTCTATGAAGGCTGTGATCCTTTGCTTCTAAATCTTTGTTATAAAAGACCACTGGAAAGGAAAGTAGGTGTTTAATACAGGAATGAGAATGAATTTAGGAAATTCCAGCTCTGTCAGCAAGCTCTTTCTAAAATTCCTATTCTCTTGGGGGATTTTTTGTCAAAGAAATTGGCTTTGGGCTAAATGCATAACGATTTAAGGCTGAAGTATATGAAGACTTTGATACACGCACCTCTTATTCTGACAATGTGAATATATGTAAGAATTATTATTTTTAAAATTAATTTTAAAAGTAGTTGGTTTTAGGTGCTTAAGTGTGATGGTTTGGTTTGAAAGAGGTTCTTGGGCCAGGTCAGTTTTGTGGGGTTTTTTTGTTATTGGTTTGAGGGTTATTTAGGCTTTTTTATTGTTCATTTTAAGTAATTTGTGAGAATAGGGTAAGAAGGAGGAATGAGGAAGGTTGTGTGGGGGCTACAATACTGATCCTGTGCTTATGTGGATCTATGTAATTAGCACAACAATACTGTAACTATTTTAAGCAGGGCAAAGTTCATACTCTTTTATGCACCTCAGGACAAAACAGGAATTTGGGGTTCTTTGAACCTGTCCCACTGAGTACTGGATTTACATTGGCCAGGTGATTAAAAACTATGCCAGCTTCATAGCTGAGTATGTCTGCTGTGGTCCAGAATAGCAGTCATAGTCCCCAGGGCAGTGCAAGCATAGTAGCAGTCATGGAGTGCCCAAAAGAATTCAAGAGGAATACAGCTCAAAGGGTATTTGCAATTTTTCAATTACATTCAAAGATATGGTCATTAAGTTAAGTTGAAAATTAATCTTTTTCTGAAAGAGAAATAATTATGCTGAGTCACAAGGGGATCTATTGTTTAAATTATTTTGGTATTATTCAAACAGTGACTTTTTTCTATTTTATCAGTGTGTGCTAAGAATACCTTTTTTGTACTCATGGATCAGGGCAATCCCAAGCAAAAATATGGGCTGAGTGGTGAATAGATTGAGAACAACCCTGCCCAGAAGGACTTGGGGGTGCTGGTGGTGAAGAGTCTGGTCAAGACCCCACCATGGCACTCTCAGCCCAGAAAGTCAAATGTGTCCTGAGCTGCATCCAAAGCTCTGTGGACAGCAGGGGAGGGAGGGGATTCTGCCCCTCTGCACTGCTCTGGTGAGAGCCCACCTGCAGTGCTGCATCCAGCTCTAGGGTTCCAGCACCTGTAGGAGTGATTCCAGAGGAGGTCATGGAGATGATGAGAGGGCTGGAACACCTCTCCTATGGAGACAGGCTGAGAGAGTTGGGGCTGGGCAGAAGATGTGGCTCTGGTGTAACCTTATAGCATCTTCCAGGGGTGCCTACAAGAGGGCTGGAGAGGGACTTTTTACAGGGTCATGGAATGATAGGACAAGGAGGAATGGCTTCACACTGAAGGAAAGTAGGTTTAGATTAGATATTAGGAGTAAATTCTTCCTTGTGAATTCTTCCAGGGATGGGGCATCCACAACTTCTCGAGGCAACCTATGTCAGTGAGACATTGACATAGGTTGCCTTGAGAAGTCGTGGATGCCCAATCCCTGGAAGTGTTCAAGGCCAGGTTGGATGGGGTTTGTGCCACCTGGACTTGTGGAAAGTGTCCCTGCCCATGGCAGGGAGGGTTGAAATGAGATATTTTTCATTTGCCTTTGAACTCAAACCATTCTATGATTCTATGAAATATAAGTGAGAACATTAAATTGGAAGGCCCACTGTCCTCCAATTTCTTACAGCCCTAGTTTTAAAGTCTGAGAAACACTGATTTAAATATCTCCCTTTCCTTTGATGCTAACACGTCATCACATTTATTTAAATAGTCATGCTTCGTTTTAGCTGTTGTGTTCTAATGCTAAATAAATTTCAACTATTTCAATTTTCTTACCTAAATTTCATTCTCCATTCTTATCAGCATCCTTAGTCCTGTTTCTTGAATGTGAATGGTAAGTGTTCACAGTATTGCTGATAAACAGGAAATAGATTTCCCGTTGTATCTGAAAAGAATAATTGTATTTTTTTTCAAAGTTGTTAACTTCTGATACTAAGCCTGCTTACTCCTGATATGCTTAATTCTTTCTGCCACTGTGTTTTCTGAACTAACATGCTTCCAGCACATAGAGGAAGTGCTAGTTGTTCCTATTGAATGCATTGTTTTGTACTTAATATGTGTATATTTTTGTTATTCATATCTTCCATGGGTAATTCCTTCTGTAGCCCATTGTGGTTTTATTTGTTACAGATTCTGTCTTTTATATTTCATTATAAAGCTTCTACAACTTTTGTTGTAGCATTCAGTGAAAACCTGAAATAAAATTATCCCCACTGAATCTCAAGGAAATTTCCTTACTCTTTCAGCTCTACATTTCCTGATTAGCCAGTCTGTTAATCTCTCTAATTCCTTTCCAACTCAGTAATAATTTTTGGAAAGGTGCTATATCAAATGCTTTGTTGAAGTTCAGAAGGTAAGAACTACTGCATTTCCTTTTGTCTAAACAAGCAGTTATCTTATTGAAGGAAATTAAATTAGTCTGCTTGATCTCCTCTTAATGAATACATCTGTTTTTCTAATAAGAATATATACTGTATGTATGTATATATATTGTGAAAACCATCAGAAATAGTCACCCAGTCAGTGAATGCAAAGTCATGACTAAAACTTAAATTAAACTGGAAATGTCTAGAATAACTTGCAGTTTATAGTAAGATACCAGCCAGAGCATACACTATCCCTTTCATGCTACTGACATTGGAGGTGTTAGACTATAAAAGGTGTGAAGTACTCTGAACTGATGGGACTTGAGAAAAAGGAATATCCAGAAATGCATTAATGAAAGTCTGAATCATAACTGGTGGAGTTCTAGAGTGGTGGGTGTTTTTTTGTTTTTATTTCTTTAGCATAATTGGGAGGCTTAATATCTGTGAGATCTTTCTGACATGTGAGGGTTTGTTTTTAGTCTTAAGAGTCTAATATGCAGGGTTAATTCTGGGGTTTTTATTTTATATTAAATTATTTATATTCCTAAATACTTTCCATATCACTCACTATTTTGTTTTTTGTTTCACATTGGCTAGTACCTACCATAGTTTATTTGCAAAGTGTTTCTGACTGCAACTTTAAATCTCTTTGGATCTCAGCCTCTTGGTGTGTTCCACACAGCAGCAGGTGAGTTGAACAAAACCAAAACGTGCTGCTGCGTCATGGCGGATCTGTCTTAGCTTTTTCCCCTTCTCAGTTTTAGAGTCTTTAGCCATTCTTTTTAGTATTAACATTGAGCTAGAATAACAAGTCAGAAATAATGCAGATTTCTTTGAAACACAGGGTCACCTTCATTGTTGAAAGTCAAGTGATAAGTCTCCTTCAGTCAGTCTTAACTTTTTGTCCTGAAATAATAGAACTATTAAGATTACATTTGGTTCATGCACATTTGAGATACTTCTATGATGAGCATTTTAAACTTTCATGACAAGAAAATTTTTAATAAGCTCAGAAAGTACCTCAATATCTGCAGAAAAATACATTTTCATAGGGTCTTAATTAATTGCATAATTTTCTTGTATTTACCAAGTAATTGTTTTTCCATGCAGAAAATATCTTTTACAAGCTTTAGGTGAGTTTCAGTCTGGTGTGAAGCATTTCTCATTTGCCATTTTGGTGTTTGCAAAAGATAGATTCTGCTCTTGTATTTAAAGCCAAGAGTGGTTCAATTTTACTCAGAGGTAAACTCAGCTGGTTAGAAAATGGACTCCTAAATTTTCAACACAAGCCAAGAGAATACATCTTCCCCTTTGCCTTCTTAGTGAGGGAATCTTTGCCATGGAGGAAGCAGCACTGAAGTAACAAAACTCTTGAGATGGGTTTGAAATCACAGATCAACTATTCATTGTGTTAATTTATATTATGATTTGACATTGTGCACCTAATCTGAACTAGATGTACTAAATATTGAATTCCATCCCATCCCGTTCCCCCGCCCCCGTTTTGTTAAGCCATTTTAAGCCATGTAAATACCATTTTTTTCTGTCTGTTAAAGTAAAAATTTATATTTTGGTTTAATTTCAAAGAAGTACTTTCGTTTTTTTCTCGCTAGATTATCCTTTATAGACCCAAAGCCCCTGGTTTTGCAGTGGTGTTACTTCGGTGACCTGGGTTTGCTTTTAATTCACATTTACACAGCTAGGAGCAGCTCTTAATTGCTGGTTTAAGCTGTATCTGGCTTGCAAAAAGCATGAAATATTTATATTCATGTTTGTAAAATAACTGTTTAATGGCACATTTTTATTGCACTTGTTGAATCTTTCTCTGTTAAGAATAATTTTTTTGTTCCAATTGTGCTTTCCTTAAAAAATGGCTGCCATATAGCATCTGGCTAGATCCATTTCCCCATGAGGTATCTTTGTGAAAGGGCTATTCAGATTAACTATTTCACAGTTAATTAAAATGATACCCTTATTTTGTCCTTTTTGTTATGGTCTAGAAATTCTGAAGTTTTGACATTAATCTCTTGTCTCCTTTTAAGCTTATTCCTTTCTTTTGCTGACTTTGAAGGTGATCTCCAATAGCCTTTGACACTGTTAGGGCAGAAATTACTGATGTTCCTGGAATGGAAACTGCTGCAGAAATCCTCTGTAGTACCTTAGCAGTAAAGTGCAGTTGCAGTTTCAATGATGGTGATATTATTGTGATGTTTGTACTGACTTAAGATAAGGGGGAGGGGGAAGTGAAATTAAGAGTTAAGATGCTCAATTTAGTTATGGATATACCAAAGAATTATTATAAAAGAAACCTCAAAAAGAAACTTACTAATGCAAGGAATTAAGACATTTTTCACTCTTTAGGTGTTGACATGGTGTTTCCTGCTTCTTTTACTGGAGGAAAAAAATAAAGTCTGCAGTGCAGAATTTTCAGTGACACCAATTGCCATGGGAACCTGCTTTCAAATCCTAAAGTTCTGAACTGGGAGTGACAAATATTATGTTTATCTTCCTTGAAAGCATTGCCACTGTCCAACTGGAATGGGAAAGATTTCAAAAAGTTATGTAGAAAATCATAGTTTACTTCATCACATCCGACATCAACAGTTTATTTTTCAGAATAATTTTAAATTTGTCATTAAAAACCCACCCCTAAGCTACCGGTCAAGTAGTAAAACTAGATATGTAGCTGTAACTAGTTTTACTGCATTCAGATGATCTGAGGTTGTAAAACGTGGTTAAGCAACCAGGGCCCTTTCAATGATTTTATATTGGTCTATCTTCTGTCCTTAGCACCCAAAGTGTTCTTCAAAACAAGAAGGTGCTTATAGCTCTGAGAGGCCCCTGTGCTTTGCTAATAGTGTTTCTAAATCGTCTGAGGAGATAAATCACTTGTGTAAGGTGCTGGATGGGAAGTCCCTGAATAGCCTGGCTTTTATTGGAGCTCTGCCCAGCTGGACCATGTGGCTGGCACACATGGCTTTTTGGGATGTTTTCAATTAGGTCTTGGACTTTGAAGAGGTATTAAGGTAGTGCAGTGGTTAGAATAGATAAATTGATTGGGGGGATACCCCCAGCTGTGAAGGGAGAAAGGAAGCTGAGTAATCCTGTGGTCTGTGGAATGGGAGACAAAAAACTGTGTTCTTAACTTTTGCCCCAGGCTTACTATGTTATCACAGGCAAATCAAAAGTACTTTATTTCTATTCTGCAGAGGACATTTTCTTTTGCAAAATTATCCCCAGTGCATGAGTTTAAATATATTTGGGTTCGTTGCTAGGAGCAGTGAGCCAGGTAACTAGCAAGCACGACTACAGTGGCTGGGTAAGGAGCAGCTTGTGCCTCAATAAAGTGATGAAAATACCTAGGCATTTTACAGAGAAATGCCTGGCATGTTATAGAGTTAACTTTCTCTTTTAACAGAAGATAATGTAAAAAATGCCAGACTCCTTCTATCCCTGTACCCCTTTTTATTTTCTAGCAATATTTGGATGCAAGGAAGCTCTCTTTTCTAGTAAAATTCTGCCACTTTTCTTGTTGCTAGTTTTAAATAGAGGAATGCTGAGAAGCTTAGAACTGCTTGGAGTCTTTAATACGCTACTATCTCTCTGATTTGGATGTTCCCACGTGCTGTTGCATAGTGTTTGGGATGTTCCAAAAGCTTCAGTTCTTTGCTTTTGGTTAAAGGCTACCCTAGCTTTTAAACACTACTGATAGCTACTCTGATATTAGACATCTGCATTGTAACTAAGTAGAAAAATTGAGTTTCTTCCTTGGGATTCCAGAGGGCCACCAGTGGCTTTAGAATTTATTTTTCATTGTGGTGCAACAACTTATTTGCACTTGGTCAGACATAATTTTTTCACCTCTTCCCCAAACCAGCATGCATTCCACTGCCAAAGGCTCTTTCTGACTCCACTGAGGAGTTCTGAAGCAGCATTGTTCATGCCCCTTGTGAAAATATCACTCATGGAGAGGAATGGTTTTCGTTTTCTGCAGGTAAATTCCTCATAAGTAATTCATTGTATCTCTGAAGGTCTTGGGCTGTGGGAGAAGGCAAAGTTACTACTTTTGCTTCGAACTCTTTTGTGTGGCAAGTTCTCACCAGAATGGAGGAAGAGTGCCATAATTTAAAACAGTTTCTGAACAGCTAAACCAAGTAAAAAAAGCTTTAACACGTTTCTTTTTTTCTTCTTTTTCTTTCTCAAAGGTATGTAAGTACACAGCAATAAAGGTAATAGAAACAGATTTTGTTTTAATGCTCTTGTAGCTAGAGTTCATCTGTCTACCTGAAAGGAACAGGGATCCAAAGCTTTTGCCATAGCTTCTTGGTTTATTAACTCCTTTTTTGCAGGAGCAGGTACACTGGAGTGGGAGTTCTATGGAATATTACTGTGTGTGATGGACAGGAACATGATTTGAGCTGGCATTTCATTTAATTACCCAACTGAGCTGCCTTTAATTTAAGTGTTACTGTATGTAACCTTTGATGAAATATTTTGAGTTGTCCTACTTTGCTGCCAGTCAGCCTCTGGGGGCTTCACCCTGACTATTTACTGCAGCTTGTTTTCACTTACTTTGAGTATGGTGGTGTTGTTTATTTTAATATGCAAACAAGTGGAGATTTTTTAAAATGTTTTTTAAAATCTGAAATGTGGGTGTCAGGCTTTCCTGATCTATTGTACAGAAATCAATGAAATTTGCAGGAGCACGAAGCCATTTATGAATAATTTTCTTTCAAACATGGAGAGAACAGATCTTATTCTCTGTAAGTAAAGAGCAGGAAAGTCAGGAGTAGATTACAGAAAAGCCATTTAGCGCAGTCTGATATGTGTGTGTCTCCTCATGGAAAGTGGCATATATTAAAGTACAGAAAATATTTGTACAAGAAAAACTTTCTGTGAAATCCTATTAGAAATGCTGGTATATAACACCCAGGAATATGCTTGCTAATGTTGTGGTGAGTATTAAAAGAAAGTTAAAAGACATATATGTGAACTTTGATAATTTTGAATTTGAAACTTCGCAGATGGAGTTTGTAAAGGCCTTCATATAAAAAGGCTGTGAATGTGGGAGTTTAGAAAAGCAGAGATGATTTTCCTTTGTGATATGAACTTGGTGACCAATGAACTGGTTGCTCTAAGTCAAGCACAGAACCTAGTTTGATTTCTGCTTACTAAAAAAAGAAAACGATACATACAGAAAAGAGTGAAGCCCTTTTCTGGGTTCAGTGTAACCATGCTGACTCCTAGTGTCTCGAGCTGAATGTGCCGTACTGGCCCGGTGCCACAGGGCAGCCTTTATCTGTGCCCTGCAGGCATGAGGAATTATTTTTCCAGATGATTCATGGATTGCCAACAGAGCAGGATTTATAAAGAATGTATTGGAACTGTTTGTTATCAGCACAGGATGTGGGAAATTTAGGGGAGAAAAAAAGGGAGAGGAAAAAATACTGCTGTTAATACAATAGAACTGCGTAACTGGAAGTGGCTTTTGTTGTTGCTTTTCTATATGAAGGCAGCGCTGGAAGCAAGCTGAGCTTCTACTCAGGAAGTTTGGTTTTCTTAAATGATGTTCACTAGGCACTGGTGCTTATCTTTACAGACAAATATGCAAGACAAAATGGCAGTCAACCTGCAGATTTTCTTTCTTGGAAAGTGTAGCTTGCTGAGATGACACTTTGCTTATGTCTTTGGTGAAATGGAACAAGAATAGTAGCTCTGCCCTTGAGAAATCTTTAGCATCCACAACACAGCAGATGAACAAATGGTTAAAAACATGAATAATTCGTTGTCATTTTAAAGATCACTTTTTAGCAGGAAAAAAAAAATCTTCCAGACTTCACTTGGATTTGTGTGGGGGGGGTTTTGTTGTGTTTTTTTTTTGGTTTTTTTGGGGTTTTTTTTTTTTTTTTTTTTTGTTTTGTTTTTTTGTTTTTTGTGGTTTTTTTGAGTGTTGGTTGGTTGTTTTTTTTTTTTTTTTTGTTTTGTTTTGTGGGGTTTTTTTCCTGAAGTTTATTTTTTTTAATTGTGGATGGTAGCTATAGTACTGGCAGGAGCTCTCTTGTGTGTAGGCAAGTGAAGTGAATGATTGTAAAATGATCTTCAATCCACACAGCAAACCAGAAGGATTAACAGGAATTTTTTGGCCATAGGACTAATGACACTTATGATGCTGACACTTCCAGCTGCTGCTTCTTAATGTTGTCTTTGGAAGAACCAAGTTTCTGTGAATATATGTTATGGATAAATGGTATTTTTAAGTAGAAACTGAAGTTAGAAATAAAATAGGTTCTGTCATTTGGAAAAACTTGGAAGAGACATGTAACAAAAAGTAGTCCTTCAGCAGCAGTGTGCCTTTTCCCAATGCTTCTACCAGCTGTCTTCACAAATAAAACTTAAAAAGGGGAAATGGTAATTTTTTTTTTAATGAAGGTATTTCTTTGCATCAGTTTCCTTTTTATGTCTATAAAATAAAAAAGAGTAATTCATTTAACTTTTGTTTCATATGTCAGTGGTAAAACTTCATAATGACTTATATGAAATGGAAACTTCTGCAGCAAACTTCATTATTAAATTCTTGGTAGTGAAGAATGGAAAAAAGTAGAAGTTTGGCCTACCACCAAAGAAAAGTTTCTGATCATGGGAGTCCAGAAATCCTGGAAAAATGCTTTTTTTGCATGATCACAATGACATGTGATCCATACTAGTGCTGTCAAGGTTGAGATGTTAAATACCAGCTTGCCTCAGCAGGGGTTTGTAGATCACTGTGTTTAGCTCATTGTTAAGGAGGGAAAATAATTCTCTCTTCCAGAAGAAAAATATCTGAGGAAAAAATACACCTCAGTTGGCACATGACTTTTAAAGAAAAGAAGGGTCTGTATGCTTTCTGAATATTGTGGAGTCTGACTTCTCTCTGACAGAGGCTGAAAATACCGTTATCTGTGTCTTCTTGTGAGTCATTTTGAGGAATTAAGGGAAGTGATGCTTCGGGAATTACATGTTTCACTGTGGCAGCATGGGAAGGAATTGCTATGTGCTAAGGACAAAGATGCTTGGTAGAAAAATAAATTAACAGTTGAATTAAATGTGGTGGGGAAAACAAAAATTACCATGACAGAAATGAAAGGACATGCGGAGCAGAATTGATGTCTCGGCATTAAAATATGGGCTCCAGCATCTTACGTCCTCCATTCTGCAGGACAAAAGTATTTAGTTTTACATAGACATGGATGACTTTTATGAGACGGATGTTGATCAGGAAACAACAATAAGTGTGTAGCTTTTGAGCTTGCTATTGTACACAATTGACCTTCCTGCAGAGGTCTGAAAGTCTGTCACTCTTTTGTTTGCAAAATATCCTTCATGGGTTTCATTCAAGGGCTCTTGGTTTATTCTTGCATGTGCAAGGGAAAAGGGAAGTATCATTAACTCAGAAGAACTTGAGAATTCTTGGGATTTTTGGGAACATTCACATGCCCTGAAAGTGTCCCTCTCAAAGTATTTGCAATCGTGGATTGCTCAAAGGTTTGTGGAGCAGTTATGGTGGTAGAGAGTGGTACATAAATCACTGCCTTTCTGTGCCATGTGGTCAGTGTAGAAGGAGGAGAAGTTTAAGCTGAAGTCTTTAAATCAGACCTGTCATGCACACTTTGTTAATCCTAACATTATCTTGAGCTGAAACCTCACATAAAATTTGGATCAGTGCTGGGTCTTCCTTTAAAAAGAATGCTCAGCTGTTATTTTTAAATGTGTACTTTCAAGTCCAAGCATGTTTTAGTTTTTGCAGGAAGTGATTATTGAAGATCATTAATATGGGTTTTATCCCACTCTGATATTTTCAAAACCAAAAGATACAGACTTCAATAAAGAGCATTTTATTAATGGCTCTCTGATGAGGTCTATGCTGACAACTTTGGAGTTAAGGTTCTTGCAGCAGTATTAAATTAGGTATTATTTCAAGATCTTTAGTGCTTAAAGCTGAGCAGAGTGACTTAATGAAATCAGAGACTGCAACAGAAGGAAATAAATATCTTTTAGGCCATGTCTATTGAAGATGTATAAATAAGCAATTGGTATACTTTGGATTAATTGCTCATTTTCATTCTTGTACATCTGAATAAAGATGATTTTAAATGGTGCTAATATTTATGTGCAAACAGAGGAAATTGTAACAAATTGTAGCAAATGTGTATGGGAATACTTATTTTTATTTTGTTGATGTTTTGGTTCTTTTTTAAGTTAAATTATTGATCTCTCAGATTTTAAAAATATTTTTTCCATTTGCTAGTCCAAATATTGAAAAGCATTTTGACCCTTTTTATTCTTTCTTTTGTGAAATGAGCTAGAAATGACAGAATTAATTTTGGCTAACTTTATGGAAGTTTGAAGGATGGAGAACAGAATCAGGATTAATTTCAAAATAATTCTGATGATACTGGTACTGTACAAAATAATCACCAAGTTGGGGAATACATGTGAGAATGGAATTTTTCTGTCTTCAGAGAGACGTGATAAACTTTTATATAAGGTGTTTCAAATTATGTGTGTAAAACAGACACTGCCTGTCTCCCTTTAAGGTTACACTCTCTACCCATCTCCAGTGTTCACTGACCTCATTACGTCCTTGTATTTTGTTTGTCATTTTTTAATGTGGCTTTTATGTTGTAGATAAGGACCTGGACTGTTTATCTGTAGTATAAGAAATAAAAAGTCATAAATTTGTGTGTAGGGGGTGTTTGTGGCTGGTTTTGGGTTGTGGTTTTGGGGTTGTATTTTTGGGGTTTGATTCTGAATCAACTTGTACAATTCAGCTGCTGGATGTGGCTTTTTTAACATTGGAAATCGAATGGGTTTTATTAGAAAATTGGGCACATGACCCTTGGCATTCATGCTAAATTAGTTCATATCTTGAAATGTTTCCTAGAATTAATTATATAAAAATTAATGCATTTTTATCTAATGGAGTTTTGTCTTGCTTTTCATTTGTGTCAGAAGGACCCATCTGCAAGATGCTTGAGTTTGGAGAACTACTTTTGGAGGGCTTTTCCAACATTGATGGTTCTATGATTCCACTGTAATAGTCATATTGGATGCAATGTGGGTCTGCAATAGTTTGCAAAGAATCTATGGCGTGGGTTGGACAATGTTCTATGAATACAACATTATTTCACATTTAAGCTCTTCTTTGTTGCATATATCTTTCTCCCTTTTAGTTGACTTGTGGAAGGGGAAGCCTTTAAACATTAATTTTCTAGAACTACCATTATCCTGCCAGGACATAGGATGCTGTGCTATTGAGGGTGCTATATTGCCACTTGTCCTCAAGCTGAAGTGATTATCATATTTTCACATGTAAAGCTACCATTCATATCATTCATCATGTATTAAAATGCTTTTCTTTTACAAATAATGATTCCTTTTGTCAGGGAAGGAGGTTCTACTGGATGTGGAAGGAGTGAGGCTGCTCTGTACTTGGATGAATACCTATACCTTATGACATATGGCCTTACGATACATAAAGGCTACCAACACATTTTTGGAAGCATAGACTATGTGGTTTATTAAGCAGATAGAATCTCTCACTGTTTTTCAGAAATCCCTCCTCAAGATGTTGCATTATCTGTAGTGACCCACTTGAAGTTATGTAAATTTAAATTTATCAATGATAAGATATATCTGTTCCTTTCACTTTGTTTAGACAGAAATCAACTCTGTCATCTAGTTTAGATTACATAAAATCCTTGCTGTGGGAATGTTCATGTGTATTTTTCATCCCCTACTCTTGTTGTAGGCTCACTTTCTAGTGAATTTCTAATATCAGTTTTGATGTTGGAGAGAACTGTTAATGATTTAAAATGCAGCTACCTTCCAGAAGCTAATTTATCTAGACCTGGACTCAAATCAAAAAGAATGTTATGCACTTCTCTAAACCAAGTGTACTCTTAATAAGTGGACTGGTTTTAGGTTAAGGCTGTTTACTGACAGAGTGTTTTTTAAAAGTGCAGTTTGTTCAGTGGCATTGAAATACTGCCCTATTAAAAAATCTCCTGTTCCCATTCCTGGTGTCAATTTGCACATATCCTGAGAAACAATGCTGACTTGAAATCTCTGCATCCCAACCTATTTTGTGTCACTTGCTGAGGAAATAAACAGTGACTCAGCAAGCACTGTCATCTAAGCAGAGCACTGCTGGAAGCAACAAATGATGTGAGAGTGAAAAAATATCCTGAGCATCATAAGAGAAAAAAAAGTACAATATGAAGGGGGCAATGCTATTACTGGAGTTTGTGCCATAACTTTTCTGTCAGCTGGTTGTGGCTCCTTCATTCAATAAGCTATAGTGGCTGGTGTTTGGATAGCTCTCTGAAAATGTTTCTGGTGAGATACAATGGAGATGGCTTGGCATTAAACATCAGGGAATACCACATGGAGAGTGTCTCTTTTCTTACACTGCTTATGGCAGTTTGGGGGTGAGCTAAGGGTCCATAGAAGCAGGTAGCCTTTTGTTAGATGAGCAGGTATGATGGAGAAAACAGAAATTTTCAGGAGCACAAGCTTTCTTTAGTTCCTGAAGGAACCATGGACCAAGAAAAAGGGTCTGTTTCCATTTTACATCAGCTTGTCTGATAACAGATCCTGTCTTTCCCAGAAAACAATATCTTGCTGAATTTCCAAATAAGAAGATGCAATATAAAAGGAAGAAAGAATCTGTAAGTAATTTCTAGAAATAGAAGCCTTGTGGTCAAATTTCAGACCTAAGCAGCTTCGCCAACAATATTGTTCCTAATAGATCTTTTTATGTGCAGAGAAAGCATCAGTGAAACAGTTCCCCAAAAAAGGCCACTTTTCAGGCTCTGAAAAAATTCTATTTAATTTTTTTCTAAGTAGTGAAAATATTTAAATATATTTGGGACTTACCCTGAGCCTTAGAATCTTTATGCATCCTCAGAACATTCATTCTGAAAGAAGCAAAACGATTGCTTAAAACATACCTAATGTCTTTATTCACACCTTATGCTTCAAAAGAATCAGAGTTTAATTACTTAGCTCAGGCAGCTGTGACTATCAACTTGCCTGAGCCTACTTATCAGTCTGAAAGTAGGGTGCTCATAACTTACCTTGGTTTTAAGTACATCTCTGCAAGAGCTTGATCATGCTTGTCTTAAAGGATTACCATGTCTTGCAGATTGCAGTTATGCTTTAAAAAAAGCAAAATTGACATTGTAGAGGGGGAAAAGGATTTATCTTTACGTGGCAGTTAAGCACAGTGACACATATTCAGGTGAGGAAAACCGGTCTTCCTGTGAAAGAGTTTTGAGAGCAAAATCATGTGTTTAATGGGGAAGTAATTATGAATATAGTATCACTGATAGAAAAAAAAATGAACTGCTGTTCACATAAACCTGTCTGTGATACAGGAGACAGAAAGTACTGTGTGAAATCTTTTTACCTTCTCTTGTAGGTACAAAGTTACTTTTAGGTTGCTGCATAGTAAAATAGGCCCACAGAGATACTAGTTTCCAGTGATACCTCCTTCTTCCTTTAAAGCAGAAACTAATTTAGATTGTGGGAGAGATGACACATTTGTCTTGAAACTTCTTCTAAAGCCAGCAGTGAATTTATTTTATAAATAAGCAAATAAATAAATAAATAAAACTCCTTTCAGTTTCTCGTCTCAGAAGACAGGGAGCAAAGGGCAGAGCACTAGCAAAAACTGTTTAAAGATGGCTGATCAGAATGTTATGAGTTTTAGTGTTTGTGTACTCAAGAATTTAATTCTTGCTGTGCAGGTTTAACTGTTTTAATCCAAGCAAAAATGCTTTCTCAAATGAAAAAAAAAATTGTACATTTTTTCTTTTTAGATAGCTTTCGAAATGTTTATATTTGGATAGTTGGGAGTGTTTATATTTGGATAGTTGGGAACATTTATTTTCCCAGGATCTTCTAGATTCTTCTGAGAAAATTCTTGCTCCCTGCCAGCGTGGATTGTTAGAAATGTGGATGACGCATGTGGGAGCCCTTGACACAACAGTAATTATCATGAGAGTACTGTTGTTCCACAGGTTGGAAGGGCCATGACCTATGGAAGTGCAGCTATAATCTTGCTAAAACAGACTTTTATGAATAGATAGGTCCTGTCTATGCAGGCAAAGAAAACAGAGCTTGTAGGAAGCCCCAAATATTTACGTACTCCCTCTCATCTGTCAAAAATATATTTATGCCTTCTACCACAGTAAATCTGATGAGCAATTTTACCCCTAATTCTGTAAAAGAAGTGAATTTCTATCCATTAGGAAATACTACTACCAGACCTCAGCCTCAACTGTTTTTTAAACATTATCACAAACTGTCAGAAGAACAAAAGAAAAATCCTTATTGGTGAATACAATTTTCTTTGCTTTTGTGAGAGTCCTTCAGCTTCTATGTGTTAAAGTTTGGTGTGTGCAGAAATTTCCTTTAGTTTTCCTAAAAAAAAAAAAAGGGGTTGCCAGCTGATACTACTCCTTACCCATGGAACTGCTTCAAAGCAGTCTGGAATAATACAAATAGGATGAAATACAGTAGTCTCTCAGTACATGATTGTGCTTTTCTAATAACATGAAGTTTTTTGGGTGAACAAATACCTCATGTGTCAGATGTGTCAGAAATAAATTGTGTGAAGGAAACCACAGGTAAATTGTTCAAAGTGTAACTGAGCAGTGGATCTAATGCAGCAGAGAGAGGGAAACAGAACTGATTCACAGATGAATCCAGGGAACTCAGTTCCATACATACAGGTTAGGTCTCTTCTGGAAAGCTGGCAGTAATTAGATCATTTGTGTTTGAGAAAGATGAATGGGACTTTAGCAGATGATGTGATCTGGGGAATGGAGAACTTATTGTATGACAGTGTATTGGAAAAGCCTGGCTTATTATCCTAACAAAATGAAGTATAAGAGGGCATATGATTCCTTTCTTATTAATACATCAGGAGACCAGTATGAGGAACAGAAAATAATTGCTTATCTAAAAGACCATGTTAGCAGAAGAGCAAAGGAGTATAAACTCAGCATGAATAATGATAGGCTGTAGATTAGAAAATGACTCTGAACTATTATTGCAATCATTTTTTGGAATGACCTTCCAGTCAGAAGGGAGGGAGAGGAAATTAAAGTAATTTCAAGGTGTAGTTAAAAAATGGGTGGGGAGGTTTATTATAGGGTGTTTGTGACAGTAAAATACTAAAACAAATTATCTGAAAATTACCATTGGATGATGAGTCTGATCTTGTGTTGCTAATAAGTTGTGTTTTTTTTTTTTGTTTTTTTTTTTTTTTACTGAAAATACCAGGCTCTTGGTTGCTTTTCATACTCCTATGATGGATTTTGAGGGGAGTGGGTTTAGTCAGAAAATGTATGCTCCAGTCATATTCTTTCATATGCAGCTTTCCCTGCTTCTCTCAATGTCTCACAGATGTCCAGGTTACTGATGTATGGCTCTGCTTGTAGACCTAGCACAGACTGTAGGGAATCAAAGGAATCCCTTTAAGCATTCACATAATTTCTTCCTGGTGATGCTAGTAGCTACAGGGAAAATCCACTGCTGGAATTCCCTGTGGGAGACACCCATTGGGAAATAAAAAGGTCAAGAGTGGCTGGCTGAGCTTCATTGTTCTAAAATGTTCACTTTAGAATCTAAAAATTTATGTTAAAAAGTTGCCATAAAACATGGAGTGTTTTTGGGGGGTGATCTTAAAACCATTGTTTGCTTCTATGAGAGCTGATATTTGGGTAGTTCAGTACCTCACATAAAAATAACTCTTTCAAAATATTGAACTTCAGGCCCCCAGCTGGCAGTGCACTCAGGTGTTGGCACAGGGATAATACCAGCTTCTCAAGGGACCTTTGGAGGTTCATGACTGGGGAAGTGACTGCTCCAACAAGTTAAATTCTGAGTTCTTCATTTCAGCTTCTGCCATGAGTCAGAAGACAGGGATATTTTGTGTAGAGTCTTGAAAAGTCTGGACTTGTTTAAGGCAGCAAGACTTTTTTGCAGTGTTTAATACGCGAAAAACCTTTTGTCACTTAAGTAGATGTTGCAGTCTGTTAAGGAACTGGGAGTGTTGGAAATACCTCTGCAAGACGCTAATATAAATCTTGTTCCTTGTAACTGGTTCATCAGTGGAAATGGCATAAAGTTTAATTTATAATAAAACTTCTTAATTCAACTTTTATGGTAATAGATGCAAATTATGACATGTAGATTTTAGCATACTCAACAAAGACTGTTTATTCAGTAAATAAAATAACTGGATTTCAATTTATTCTGTCAGATATTCACAAAGTTCAAATGCTGCTGAAATTTTGAGGCAGAAGATCATGTTCTGGAAATTTTATTATGCCACTGAGCTCATCTGATCAATTCAGTAATACTTGCTTTAATTCATGTTTTCTGCCGTACACTGAACTGAGACTGAGTTGACCTGAGTGTTCATCAGACAACTGTATGAGCTTTTTACTAGCCTTGGCTTGCATCCTCTCAAGTTTCCCCTGAAATAAGTGGTTAGAGTATAAGTTCTTTCCTTTAGCACTGTTTTTTAGACAGGCCTTTCTTTTTAGCACTGTTTTTTAGACAGGTTCTCTGATATTCATATGGGAATGAGATTTCTTTTTTATTTCTCTTCCTACCCAGCTGCCTGAGGCCCTGTGAGCAGTGCTGAAATCTTGCATTCTAGGAAAGCATTTTCCCCTGAAATTCCAACTTGAACACTCAGAGTCTGCTGCTTCAGGCAAGCAAGGTGCTCAGACAGACAGACTGAGAGATTGCTGGATAGTCATGTTTTGCTGAAGCAGTGTGCACAGCTGGGTGTGTGGGGAGTAGGGTGGAAAAGCGTGATAAAACCCCCTCTCCTATTTTCCTCATTATTCTAGAGTGAATATTCTTTGGGATTTAATTTGTCAGAACATCTGGATTTCTTTGGCTGTCATTAACTGCTGCCTTTTTTGGATTGCGGAGTCTGTCTCAGGGATTTTTGGATAGTGGCATTGCAGTAACTAGCCTGAGGTATTCGGACTTGAGCAAGTAACAAGTCCCCATTGGCTGGTCCATGTAAACGAAGAGCCAAAAGAATTTAGGAATGCTCCATCTGTAGCTTGCTGACAGAAGCCAGAATTTGCCTTTTATGAATTTTATTTCACAGTGGAAGAAAGCCAGGAAGGGGAGGTATCAAAAGCACTTTGAAGTGTATTTTTACTCTTCAAATTTTGCAGATTTAAAAAAACCTGCATTAAAAAATAAAATATGAAGCTTCAAAATAAAATCAGTATAAAACAGACTTTAAAGGGATCATTCCTGGAAATTATTATGGGGAGGGGGCAAGGCTAACGGGCTAATTGTAACAGCTACAGACTTAAATGTGATTTTATATTATATTTTATTAAAATTATAACTGACCAAATGCCTAGAATATTCAGTACCTATTAGGACTTTAGAAGGCTACTTTGCATCATTGGGTTTAGTTCAAAAAAGCCTGAAAGATGGCAGAAAAAACCTGTAGCTCATTAGCTTGCTACCAGTGGTCATTGATTGCAAAAATTTGACTGCTTAAAAAAAACCCAGTAGGTTGACTGATAAGCAGCAACGTGCTGCTGTCTGTGTCAGTCAGCACTCATCGCTGTGAGGGACTGGGGTGGGTGAGTGTGTCCCTTCCCTGTCACGGTTATACATTTTGCAGCTGTATTTGAGCCCCTGCAATGCCTGAGCCATCACCTGTGGGTGTTTCTTCGTGGGTGCAAAGTGTGCACTGGAGGCACAGTGCAAAGTTTGTGTTTTACTGGGAGCTGTTCAGGAGGGGAATGATGATGAGCTCATCATGCAACACAAGATGGTTTAACTGGGTGCAGCAGTGCACAGCTTTTTCCCCTCCCCAAAAAGCAATGTTCTACAGCAACTGCTACTGGCAGAGTATCTGTACCCCAAATTTCAATAAAGAGCAAATTAATTGTGAGCAACAGAACATCTATTTTTCATGATGCTAAGACTCAAGTGTTAATTATCTCTAATTTATGGAGGCCATTTCTCTTTGTCACTTTTAATCTGTTGCATAACCTTACACGACAGAGCTTTCTCTGTAGAAAAAAAAAGCTGTTTCAAATTGATTAAAAAATTGAATTCAGTGCTCATGCTGTGTGCTATGTCAAGAAGGTAAATAAACCCTTTCTTCCTTCCATTTTTTTGTTGCATACACTAAAAACGTATTAAAGATTATTTAGATTTATGTGGCTAGACTTGACAGCTTTTTCTTACTTCCTATAGGTACAAGAGATATATGAATCTTAGGACTTTGCCTTCATCAGCTATTTATTTACTATGTGAAAGTAAATAACTGTGGAATAGAATAGACCTAAATATGGGGAGGTGGTTACAAGTGTGTTCCAAAGAGGTGTTTTTCAGCTCTATGATTTTCAGGATTTTTTGCAATGTACTGAGGAACAAGCTGGGTGTATGATCTTAATGCTTCGTGAGGGAAAGGCCAATAACAGAAGCTGCCTTTTTTCCTCTTTGTACATCTTAGTTGTGTTTGGTTATCTGCAGACCAAGTTCCAGCAGCTGATGCTCCGATCCAAGTGAGCTGGGCCCTGTTGTCCCCACTATGTAAAATGTGCTTGGAATCTGAGCTACACTGGGCGCTTGTATGGATAGGGCTGGTGTCATTTTGCATTGAGGCACAATGCAAAGTGGTGCAGCTCTACCATGGCTGGCAATTATGCTGAATTAATAAGCTTTGCTGGATCAGATCTGACTCTGTGCTGCATGCCCCAAAGCACTCACAATGTATAGATCTTTTCTGTCACTTTAAGTTCAAGCTTCCATGTGGATGCTGCAGAGTTGGTATGTTTTTTGTGGTGTGCTCAGTATGGAGAGAGTTCCTAAGTAATCTGTTCTCTTTGAACTGTGAGGTTTTCATTCTGATCAAATGCCCAAGCTGTAAAAATAGACAAACAAAACTGTATTTCTAATCAAACACTCAAGATTTTGTGGTTTTCTGCTCATTATTCATACACCAAGTTACATACCTACATAAGCTGTTAAATTTTGTTAACTTCAGTCTTTGCTTGGGGGATCTTGCGATTCTTCTCTTGTGCCATGTGTTCTCTAGAAAGCACACAAAGATGCAGCCTACACAGAGAAAGATACTGAGCTGTCTGAAAGAAAAGTAATTTATGAAGATTCTTAGAGACTGAGAAGTATGTATTTTATATTATCCTCAATTACATCTTGAGGATGTGCCTGGAGGTAGCACACAGTGCCAGTGCTGCACAAATTAATGGTCTTGATTGCACACTCTGCAAAAGAGTCACATTCAAACACTGCCTATGGATAGGATGCTGATAGTCCTGTCCTTATGTTTGACCTTTTCGGATAAGTAAACAGATGAAACTGTCAGTTGCTATACAGCAAGTAATAGGGGTATACATATTTTCCCTACTACATGTAGAAGGGAATATATATATATATATACACACACATATATATACATATATATATATAAATATTCTGTAAGTTTAAATTTAATTAATATATAATACAAATAATATTATAAAACATTGCTGTAATTTGATATAGCTTATATTCCCTTTATTAGTTGTCATCTTTAATTCATTTTTAACATTTATTAGTTTCTCTGCCTATCGGCTTTTCTACTGGAGCTCTAAATCCTGCAATACCATGTCCATGTCCATTGGGAAAACATTTCTCTTTTGTTTTATATGGACTGTTGGAAATAATTGTGCGCTGAAGGTTGGGAAATTACTGCATTGGTATTGTCCTCCATTCAGTAAGCCCTTATCCAACAAAGTATTGATGGAAGTATTTTACTTTGCTGACTACAACATGTTGATTGAAATGATGCCTCAGATTTTAGCTTTTATATTTTTCAGATTCTGTACTTCTTATTAGGGGATAGTAAGCTCTCTTCACAGAGTAGGTAGACAAAACAGTTCCTTCTCTATCTGGGAACCAAGGACAACCAATTCAAATTTCAGGCCCAAGAGCATAAACAATGGCAGAATGAAGAGAGGAAAACAAGAAAGATGCGACTTCATAACCTAAAGCTATAGTTGGACAATCAACTCCAATATGCTAATGGACCAGAACTTACAAAAGTGAGAGACCTTGTGACCAGTTGTCCATTTTGTGACCATTTTATGTTCATCTTGGGTGTAGCCCAGGCTGAGATCTTGTACTGCCCAAGGTGTATCCATTGAGGCCTTTTAATAAATACCTACTTTATTCTTTAACTCCATCTAGCCTCTGTTCTAGGTCAGACTTCACAATGCTTCAGTTCTGGTGACAGCAAAGGGACAGAAGGCATCTGGAAAACCCCCTGGACCAGAGCTAGAGAAACACCCAGCTCCTGCCCCAGCACTCTTGCATCAGAACTATTTAGCAAATTGTTAATTTCTATGATGAAAATAAATAGCTGGTAAATGTAAAATATCTTCATTCAAAAAATAATTTGCTGCATGTACTGGAGTGGCTTCTGCCCTATAAAAGCTGATTCATGTTGTTGCAGAATCCCATAACAATTTCGGCATTTTCAGCTCACCCAGCACAAATACATGAAGCTGCAATTTCTTTGACTGAAAAATTCCAAGAAATAGTAACTCCTGGACTCTAATGGGTGGTGGTTCCAGCTAGCAGGCAGGGAGTGGTGGTGAGGATGGGGCTGACCGCCTATAGCAGCTGTCTGTGAAGTATATGGTTGTGTTAGGAGAGTTTAGTGTTCTTTTCCCTGTGGGAGCAGAAAGGTGCAGATGGTCACCCTCCCAGAGCACCTCCAGGTTACTGCATGTGCACGTTGTGTTCCCATACAACTTCAGTTTTACTGAAGTCAGGAATGCTTTCCTGGAAGGTGCTTTATTGAAGGAGTGCAAGTAAATTTTTCAGTGACTGCTTTCAGTAGTCTCTTTTATCTTGCCTTGCCTAGCCTTGCCTGATGTTGTAGTTAGTTTTTGTGAGATGCCAGGAGTGTATACCAATGATGACAAAAGAGTGCATTTGACCAGCCAACAGCAGTGAGTACTGGGAAGTCACTGGAAGCCTCTGTTGATTTGATGGAATAAATCCACTGTAACCAAGGGAAGGATTTAGCATTATTTGTTTGTGAAACTTGAGTGCATTCTGAACATGGCCTTTGATTGTCAACTGAAATGCAAAGGCTTTAATTAAGGCAGGCACAAAAGATGATTGGGTAATGATGGTGAATGACTCTTCTGTACTTTGACAGTGTGTGAGAATGTTGCTCAGAGTGCTGCAAATGACTGAAAGAAATGTTCCTTTTAATCACACAAAACTGTCTTCTACTAAAGGACAGTTCATTAAAACTGAATTTAGCATCTATGTTTAGAGAAATTTAACAGATGTGTCTGTGACAAATGCATTACTCATTGCATATTGTTTTGTATGAGACTTAAAGAAAAGTAAGCATATTGTGAGTGCCCACTGTTGTCCACTGGTGTTCCTCCTGGTTCAACAAGCTGTGGTGTGTAGCAGCAAGGCGAGGTGGTCAGTGCCGCTACCTTCCCCACAAGCGTCCTCAGAGGGAGAACATTTGGGCAGGCACATGACATTCGTACACATAGCACACCACAGCTAGCAGGCAGGCGAGACATAGGAGGATCTTCAGTATGGGGTTCCAGTGAGGCTTTATTAGAGTCTGGCACTGAAGGGGTCCAGGGACAGAAGACAATGGACAGAGGAAGGTCCAGGTAAAAATATGCAAAGGAGAGGGTGGAGCAAAGCATCAGGGCCAATCAACTGAGGACATAGGTGCGGTACGAAGGGCAGGAGCCAATAGGCAGTGTCAGGGTGGACAGGCAGGGCTACATTAACCAATAGGGAAACAGGGAGTAGGGATTATTCTAGAACAAAATCATATAGGGTTAAAAGGGGTAGGGATGGCCAATGGGGAATACAGAACTGGGGTGAATTGGCGTAGTGCTGCAGAGCACCATGGGGCAAGCCTTCTGTCTCCCCCCAAACTATGGGAGATGCCCACAGCCTATGGTGCATGCCTCCAAGGCATTGCCACTGCCCTTTTCCCAGTAGGTTCACGGGCCTCCACAGTGGTGTAAAAAGGTAACTGTATTATTCTACAAACAAAATTACAGGAATGGATAAATGTCACAAACTTTTTTGCATTTAGCCTAGGTCACAAGCTGTCTTTCTTGCATGCCTTTGTGATCTCTTCTTGTCTGGGGAAGTAAAGCAGTAGTGTGTGCTATTCCAGGGAAGGATGGTCTTATCCTAGTTGTAAATGAACTCCCCACTCAGAGGTTTGCATTTTGCACAGGAAAACCTAGAGCAAATAACGAGAAAACTGAAATTCTAACAGAGTAGAGGATGTTAGGGATTAAAATCTGACTTTCTGTTTGCATTTATATTTTGTAGTTGTTCTAGATGGGGCCGGTGAGGAAAAGTTGACTTATGACAAGGTTTTATAAAGTGTGGCAGTTTGTTTAATCAGGAAATGCACTGGGAGGATATTTGACCTTTCAAATCCTCTGTATTGATCTCCATTTTTTCTCTTCCATTTTATGGATTGGGACTAGAACTGACTTGTTTCTTATGCTTTATAATTTTTTATGAGCTGAGTTTATGTTTATAATGAGGCCTGTGTGAACATCCCATAATGATACCCCAATAATTTCAGCATTCAGAGAGTTTTTCAGGAGCTCAACCAACAGACAACCTGAAAGGATTCAGACTGTACCACCCATGTATGTACTTACCTACACATATTTGGCTTCTCTTTTAATAAATATCAAATAGTAAAATTACATATATATTTGCGCACACTTGGATCAAGATATTAGATTTAATTTCAAACAAAATATATTTTGGGGAGAAGAGAGGTACAGTCTAATGTCAGTCCCACCAAAGTTACTGGTTATAAAGGGGTTAAAACCAAATGAAAACAAACAAACATAGCTGAACCAAAAAGTATTGCAAAATGCAACAGAAATTGTTTCTGTATTTTAAATCCATTTGAAATTCAGGAATATGCTTTTATTAAATGGAAGACTCTAGGTTAGTCAGGTCTTGACATCCCTTTCCACGTTTGTGTTGGGTCAGAAAAGCTGAAATATGTTCTCCTGAATTGATATTTTATCCAGCAAAAGAAGGAATTCTATGATTCTAAATGAATTTTGAATTCCCTTGATTTCAGTATGTGTAAGAGACATTTAACTTTCTCTAGCTGTGGAGTACAACTTAGTATCATATAAAAACACATACACTTTTAAAAATATTTGCTGAACTGCTGTTGGGTTAGAAATACATAAGTAAATTATGAAGAATAATGTTAATTCTTACATTATTAGTTTATTTTTCTTGAATAAATAGCCATAATAATAATTAGAAAATATAAATACCTCACTTCTTGTTGGGCCAGATGTCACTTCTTTGAGGCTGGCACATAGAACAGCTTTTTAGCATCTTAAAATGACACAGCATTTTTGGCCTGATGCTGATACTCCATCTTTCTTTTAAGAAACAGATTGCTCTAAGTTATTTCCTCAGCTTCAAAAGGGAAAGATGGGTATCACCAACAAAAAAATGTCAGTAATTTCATTTTCATTCATGGCTTGAAGCATTTAAAGATTAATTTTAGATATAAATATTGTTATTGAACATTTTATACTAGTTTTCTGTAGATGGCCAAATGCTTTGGAGTTGCTAATGTATATAGTGTGGAAAACCTAAATGTAAAATTGCATCCATATGAGGACTCCCACAGATTTCTAAAGTATGCTGTCCCTTACTAAATTAATTATAGCATTTTTTATTATCTTCAGGCTTTTGTGGAAAAAAACAATGTTCTCACTGTAGGAAATCAAGGGATAAAAGCTGACTGAGAAAAGCTGTGGTTCTGCTTTGTCAAGTCTTTGTGGTAGCCTTTATATTGGTGCTTTATAACAACATGTATTTAGAATAACAAACAGACAATTAAATTATCTTTGCATTAAAGGAGTGTTTCTTTTTGTGTACTAAGTTGCAGCTAGAATAGAAGAATTGAGGGTCATATTTGAGGGCATGGAAAAAATATTAGTCTTTTGCAAAATGAGTTTGAGTTTTACTTGGAAATCAGGCAAAAGGTTTGTTCTTGGAGAATGAATATCTGTTATTTAGGCTAGGTAATCAAACAGATGTGCATGCTCAGTGTATTCTCCCTTGTGTGTTGCTTTTAACAGCAAGTTATTCCAAAGGGCTGGTTTTGGCCCAGGCAGGCCATCAGGGATGTCACAGAGATTTTCTTATACATTTTCTATCTAATTTTTGCTGTTTAATCAATTGTCTATTCTCAACCACCACTCAACAGTAAAATTATAAAGACACTGAAGACACACCCACACACCTGTACTATATTTTGGGAAATACCGAAAAGGAAGTCAGATTATCCCATACTGGCTCTTGTGAAGTGAAAGCAGTTGAGTACAGTGGTAGCTCCACCTTGCAGAAAATACAGGGACAACAGGAGGTCCTGTGTAGGGGAGTATACAGAGGCTTTCCTTCTCTGAATGCCTACAAACATTTCTCACCTCAGAGATGCTTAGTAAGTGTCTGAAGGAGGTAGGGTCATACACTGAGACTGGGGATAAGGATTTCTACTGCAGATCAGTTGGCAAAGACAAGTACTTACTTGGAGAAAATCCTTTTCAAGGTACTATGCTCTTTCACTTGAAGCTGAAAATTCTGTTTCCAGATAACACCTCTAGATGAAGTATTCTGTCACTCAAGTTACAGCAAAAAAAGTCTTTTAGGAAAAGAACAGCTAAACACATGTTTTCTCCCTTTAGAGACTCAGGAAAGTTCAGAATGATAAAAAGGGCAGTGGTAAGAGACTTTCTTTGCAGCAACCAGCAAATATAGTTGTTATAAATTATATATACATATGTAGCTCCATTTAAATATATCTCCAAAATGTCAAAAATATGAGGAAAGAAAGGCATGAGTACTAATTTCATTCGAATTGAAAAGCAACAACAAAAAATATAATCATTTCTTGCCTTTTTTTCCCCTCCCTTCTTTCAGGTCCGCACCAGTGTCCTATCTGATTACAAGGAACCAAGAGCAGATGTTGGGGTAAGCAATTATTTTCTGTAATTGATTTTTTTTTTTTAATCTCATTGGCAGGCAAAAACACTCAGTGCTCAACAAGAGCTGGCAAGCTTTTTTAATAGCAAAAATTTTTGGTTAAATGAATAAAATAATCAAGTCAGGAGTGGTAGTCTCATGGTAGTCTCATTGATGTAATCCCATTCAAATCTCTGAAAATCTTCTTCAACTGAAGCTATCCTGAGACAAGCACAATCATGTAAACTCCTTGCTAATGTTATACAAGCAATCTGGATGAGATTGAGAGTCTGGAATGGCATTGCCTCAAGAAGACTAGGCTGTTGCTTTCTGGTCATCGTGTGCAGGGTATCAAACATTCTGCAGCAGGAGTTGCCTTTGGTTTCTGTTGTCAGAAGTGAAGCTGGCAACATATAGAGGACTCATTTTTACGTGTAGATCTACAGAATGTTTGACAAAGGTATTGGGAAGTAATTTTCTGGGAGGGCAAAAACCTCCAAGATAATAAAACTTCCCACCTGGTCCTGCTAGAGCTGGATGTAAGAACAAAGACCACCTGGTGCAGGTGTCAGATCTGTCTGCAAACATGTAAAATACCTGGAGGTTTAAATTTTTAGCCTAAGGCCTTGACTTTTCTGCCTTACTGGGGCTTCCTTGGCATAGTTTTCAATACTTCAGCTAGTGTTTGAAAAATCTGTAGCTTGGCAGCAAGTTCAATCTTAGTGAAATAATCAATGTGTTTTAGCATTCCATATAGCTATTATAGAGACTTTTCTCTTTGGCTAGCTGAGATTATTCATCGAACTACTCAAGGCATATATCTTAAGATTTATTGTTGTGTCTAGAACCCTAGCAAAATTGCAAAGGAATGTTACTCTGTAATTATCATTACAGCAGTAATTTTGTTTGAAGTCTACTTTTCAAGCCTTTCCAAATTATGTGGGCAATGTTAAATTGGTTTGTAGACTGCCAGTTTAGGCCCCGGGGTGGACTATTGGTATCTAAATCAGTATGGAAAAAGTATTCACCAGTTTGATATTAGATGCCTTGAACATTAGCATAACTCTCTTAATTTGGGTCATGGGATAATTTAAAATTTTATTTGATTTTGCACATAGCTCTGTGTTGTCAAGCAAAGAATTTCTTATTTTCTAAATAAGCATAAAAATATGAAACAGAGAACTGTTCTACTGAAAAGTAGAACATTTTAAGCCAATAAAATCATTCACCTTTAATTTCATGATGCTGGTGAAGTAGATCTGATGCTCAGACACATTTAGTGGGTACAATCCACTCCCTTTGACTTTATGAGAGAGCAGTCTCTTGGCCCTGATCACTTGAGGATTCTGACTTAGGATTCTTAAATATATTTATGGCTCTGTTTTGCAGCAGAAAGAAGCCCCAAGTGACCAAATCTTATATCAGTTTCATTCCAAATATCCCCCTTCCCCTTTCCAAATGGTCAGCTTTTGAATACAAGCACTCAAATGTCATGAAATGCCAGAATAAAGGCTGCCATAGAGGCACAGTGCTGTGGAATGTTTTCTTACAGTATGAAGAAGGATATGCCCTTGGAAAAAGATAAATAATCTGGGCTAAATGTGTGACCAGAGTGTTTCAGTGCAGAAACACTCTCATGTTGACTCATCTAAAGGAAGACAGAACCATCTGCGTGTTCACTCCAGCAAGGCTGTGCATCACCATATGTTGCACCTGGATGTCTTTTTTGTCAAAGTACTTTTCATTTTGGCACTGAAAAGTAACTGTGATCTTTGCTTGTGTGGCTCTATTAATTTTCTTCCTTTCTTCCTGTTCATCGCTTTCCAGATCCACTGTTTTTCCAGCCTTCCCTAGATTCTCAACTTGTGTGCTTTTTCCTTTGCTGCTTACATGCTGCTTAGGAAATCCAAACCTGTGCCATTGATGGGAACAACCATACCTCATGACTCAGTTTACCAAACTGCAGACCAGCAGTTTGCAGTTTACTAACTGCAGTGTTGGTGCTTGCCTAATTTCAGAATTTGTTTTGAACTGTACATTGTATATGGAAGAAAACTTATTTTAGTGTGGAGCTTTATTGTTTGCATTCAAACAATCAACATCCTTCCAGCTTTCCTGAAAGAAAACAGGCTGAAGGTTTTTTTTTTCACCAGAGCAAGTTACT
This sequence comes from Pyrgilauda ruficollis, assembly GCF_017590135.1. Taxonomy (NCBI): domain Eukaryota; kingdom Metazoa; phylum Chordata; class Aves; order Passeriformes; family Passeridae; genus Pyrgilauda; species Pyrgilauda ruficollis. Next base: position 475,481 of record NW_024523989.1, read on the forward strand.
CTTCTCAGCAGTGAGAAATTCTTTTCTGTTTTCCCTGAAGGGAACATTGCTCTCTGTAGGCAGCCTCTGTTGACTCATAGCAACTTGATTCTTCTTTAATTTGTATATCCAAGAATGTATATAATTTAGCCTGGAATTCTAATTTGCCATTCCAACAGTAAACTTAGTGTTATGTAACAAAACCCAATCTTTGTGTCCTTTTTATTGTTTTATTGCCAAAAATTAAACATAATGTCATTATTTTCTTACAGTTTCTTTAGAGCAAGTGATATTGTGTTGTATATTTGATGGGTAAGTTGATAGAAGATGGCTGTAGGTGGTTAGTTTCTTGCCCATTTTTCCCAAGGCAAGAATACTACTGCTGGCCAAGTTGACAGAATGAGATTTCAGCAATGTGGAGCATGATATGAGCAGAGGTTAAAAAAAAGCCAAAGTGCAAAAGAAGATTTAACCCTTTTTCCTCTTTGAACTTTCTTTTATGTGTGAAGAGTGATTTTTATAGAAGAAAAAGATTTAGTGGTGTAGCTAAATTTAACTTTAGGCATTCTCATTGCATTATCACATTTCTCTGCAGTTTTAATGCAGTGAATAGGTTCACCTTACAATGGAAATAGAGGAAAACTGTACTAAAAACATTGCCAAGAACTAGATAAATATAACATTTCTATTAATAAACTTGTGCTGAACTCAAGTTAAGAATATCTTCCTAGCATATACATTCATATTTGGAATACTCGGATGGTAATGCCAATGGATTGAGAAAAAACCATAACAATAACAACTTTGGTAAAACACTGAAAACTTAACACTTCTTGTAATCCAGAAATTGGAAAAATAGGAAGAAATAGATGCAAAATGCAAATACTTGTACTGAATGAAAATTTTCCGGTGGCTGTACATCTTACAACCTGTTATTTTGTCAGGTTGTTAGACTGTTCTTAATGGAAAAGAGAAAGGTTCCTGCCCATAAAACCAAAGTTTTTAACAGTTTAGTGATAATAACGCTGCACAAAAAAAAAAATCTGGATAAAGTATCAAACTGTTATGTTGAAATGCAATCTTTTTCTGGGTACTGAAGAAAGATTTTCAAGTGTGAGACCAAAAGAAGTAAAAAAATGAATGAATATGTTTTCTTTCTGCTTTGATTTGTAGCAAAGCTTCCTGGGCTGTGCAACTTTCAGAGTAGGAGATCTGGTAAAGTCAAAGGAGCATCAGTTGACCCTTACCCTCAGGTATGTGTTTCCCTCTTGTTGTAAGTCATGGTTTTTCTAATTACTGACCCTTGGCATTTCTCATCCAAAGAACGGCAACAAAGATAGGGAAGGGTCTGCAGCTCTAGTCAGGTGAGGAATGGCTGAGGGAGCTGGCACTGTTTATCCTGGAGAAAAGGAGGCTCAGTGGAGACCCTATCACCCTCTACAATTAACTGAAAGGAAGTGTTGTGAGGTGGGGGTTGGTCTCTTCTCCCGAGAGGTAGCAAGTAAGAGGACAAGAGAAACTGGCCCCAAGTTGCACCAGGTGAGGTTTAGATTGGATATGAGGAAAAAAATTCTTCACATGAAGGGTTATCAAGCACTGGAACAGGCTGCCCAGGGAAGTAGGGGGGTCACCATCCCTAGAGCTATTTATAAGACATGTGGATGTGGCCCTTAGGAACATGGTTTAATGTTGGGCTTGGCAGTGCTGGATTTATGGTTGGACTCAATGCTCTCAAAGTTCTTTTCCAGCCTATACAATTCTATGATTGCCGCTTGACTGTGTTTTAAAATCCATGTTCCATCAGGAACATATTAGTTGTCATATTAGATGACAACTTGAAATGCTTCTAATTCTGCCATGTACAAATTCAAAATTAAACACCAGAATGAAATATCAACCCTATAACCTGGAGCTTCCCAGGTGCCAGATTAGAAAAGGTAATTTTATACTATGATAACCTATGGAAGAATTGCAGGGAACTTGGCATAGGGAATATACATTCAAAGATTCCTTTAGAAAGGAGCATAAGATTCTCAGTTTTGTTTGGTATGTATGGTTTAAAGAATTAGCAGTGTACAGTTTTTTTGAGGCATGTTTAAAGAAGGTGGGCCTAAATTTCGAAGGTGTCTCCCATGTGAAAATGCTTGTGGTCTCCTAAACTCATTGTTATATGCAGCCATACTGAAATTTTAGGGGATGTGATGTACAACTCTAATCAGTGACAGGGTACGGAGCCGCAGAAGGGTCAGAGACAATGTTCAAAACTTAGGGCTGGGCTGAGCAGATACATCTGTGCACTGAAGGAAAAAAAAAATCATTTATCACCCCTGATACTGTTTTGCATGGCTTGAGATAAATGAAGATAATAATCAAAACCTTTGAAGGTTAAGGGCAACGTTTTAGACAGTGATTTTCAGAATAAATTCATTGGACTTTATATAGTGCAGGGATTTGTTGAGCTGATTTTTGCAACGACAGTGGAGGCTTATTTGGGATAACTGGCAAGGTACAGTTAAACTTCACAGAGCTACTGCTCAAACTCCATATGTCTGCAAAGGCAACATTCTGGGAGGAAAGAAGCTGTGACTGGGAGAACTGAGACACCAGCACGTGTTGTACCTGCGATCTTGTACATAGGTGCTGTGGGAAAGTTGTATTATGTTTGTTACCCTGAGCACAGGAAGACAGCCTTAATTTGGTTTAAGGAGCAAAGTATGACGCATTCAGAGATTTTTTAGGAATGGAAAACTCCTGAAATATTTTGGCTTCTGCTTTCCTATTTCAACAAGAGTAGTTGTATATGAGTAGTAGAGTGTAGTTTGCAGGGCAAAGTTAACAGAATACTTTGATTTTAATTTCTCCCAAACAGAAAATGCCACGCCTGACAAGAAGATAATTTTGTCTAACAAAAAAATCCGATTTGATAGCATGTGAACTGACTGTTCCCTATGGGAATCAATGGCTAGGTAAATGAATTCCAGCTTAGTGATTGTAAGAATCTATTCTTACAGGAATTCAAGTTGTCTTAGCTCTTTGGGATAAATTTTGCTCCCCTAAGTGACATATTGAAAATTTGATCTGAAAGACTGCCTCCAACAGGTGGCACAGTGATTGACAGAATGGAAAACTTCAGTTTCAGAGTAAGTATTTTGTATCTCAGCTGTCCACTTAATAATCAAAAAGTTAAGATGGAAAATTCATAAGAAATAGATGAAAAATTTGGTTTTAATTAATATTTTTAGTCTTCTTTTGTCCTTTTTGTTCAGCTAACACTAAAAGACAAATATACCAATTAAATTAATTTGCAGACACATTAAATGGTAGGGTTTAGTCAGTTGGATATTTTTTAAGAAAAACATCCTAACCTTTCAAGAGTGGGATTGTTTTCTAATTATGATTATTCAGCAGCAGAAAGTCAGTAGAAATTATCAACATTTCTTTGATGGCAATTTAACCAGAGCAGTCTACTAATTTAAACTTGCTTTCTTCTAATCACCCTGTGGTATTAGTACCTCTCAGGAGGATAGAGGATATATCAAGGGACTTGTCAGAGCATGAAATTCTATTTAATTCTTGTTGATATTCGTTGGATAGGAGTTTATCAGGGCATGCCTGTGATTGAGATACTCCTTTGTTAGATTTAAAGTAGAGATTTAAGGACCCGGAAATAGCCTGTGGTGTGCCCTGTAAAGATTGGTGTAGTTGTAGAATCTGGTTAATTTTTAACTGAGTTTTCTTTTTGTTTTCCTTTTCTAAAATTATTACATCTTTCCATTGTCTTTCTGAGGTAAAATGTAACAATAGAAAAGTGTTTTCAAAGGAACATTGTTGCATTTTTCTGTTATTTTGTGGAGAGCTGGCATGTGTCTACAAGTTCTTACTGTTGACACATGGTGCTTTACTTTTCTGTTTTCCTGCCATTCTACACTAATAGTGATTTGGGACACAAGTTACAAAACCTCTGCAAAAAAAGTTTTTGTTTTGGTTGTCCTTTCTTCTCCATGAAGGTGTCCTAAACTGGTGGCTGAGTGTTTCTGGTAGATCTGTGCGCATGTAGATAATCATCAAAACACAAAAAGGTTGATTTGTAGAATTATGTCAGAGTACACAACAGATGTTGGCAGAGGAATTTAGTGACTAGAGATTTGGGATTGCAGTTTCCAATATGGAATTCATAAAAAGAGAGATGCTTTCTATAGACTTGCATGTTTTATTTTGCAATGATAATGCAGTGTCACTTGCTTCCAGCTTTTTCATACAGTTGTGATGATGAATGGCATAAAATGGGCTGTTGAATGCAACAAAAGTATTTTTCAGTAGGAGAATATTTCTTAATATTGACTATATGATATAGTGTGTCAGATTTAAAAAAATAAAATCATGCATATTTTTTTCTTTCTAAATAAGAGCTAGGTATACTGGCTGCTAATTTAGTAATAAAAGCTGATTTTTTTTTTTTAGAAGATTTAATTTTTAAGTTCAGTTTAGAGGATCTTTTACCATGCCTTTCTGTTAAGAACAGCATAGTATTTTGGGGTTTTGTTTTGTTTTTATTTTTTCTTAGTTGAGCTCTATGGCTTTTTGCAAAGAGCTAGCAATCAGTACTTCCATTAGCCCCTTTCTCTGTGGTGGTAGTTTGCCTGTTTCCAGGAAGGGCCTCTTTGGTTGGGCAATTTTGATATGATTTTCACTTAGTTACCTGTAAGAAGCAGCAAAGGAAAAAGACTATAGTGCTGTCTTGTGTTCTCTGCAAAAATAAGGTGCATGTTCTTTTAAGAGACTGACAAAAGTGTAAGTAGGGTACTTCAGTGTGAAATTGGGGTGGTGTCAGTACCACTCTGATCCTTTGGCCTCTGTTACAAGGAACTCCATAGGAGTGGAACTAAACAAAGAGGAACTAGGAGGGAGGGCATGAATTATACAGATATCTTGGTTTACAAGATAGGTGTCTGCTAGGGAAGGCAGAAAAGCCTTTTTGGAATGGAGAACGTAAACCCCTTCCCTCCTAATTATTAGAATTTTGAAATTAAAGAGTTCTCAGGCAAAGGTATGGAAATAGGAATAACAGTTCTCTATTAGTATGTATAATAAAGCAAACAAACAACAACAACTCCGGCATTAGTAACAAACAGAACCAGGAACGCAGTCCCAGCCTTTCTGCCGCGGCACGTTCCCCTTCGGTGCAGTTCCACTCACAGCCAGCAGGGGCGCTGGTGGCTCCCGGTGGGCGGGGCAGGTGCGGTGATCCCCACGTGGCTGCAGGGGGCGCTGTGGCGCGGGCTCGGGGAGCGTGTGGCAATGGCGGCTGGGCCCAGACGGGAAGGGATTGAGGAGAGGCTTTGCTCCACAAACCCTGGAGCAGGCGGTCTCGGTGCGCCTAGCAGGACTCTCAGAAGCAGCAGGCTGGAATGGCAGGGACGAGCAGAAATCCCGGGGCGGTGGATGAGAATGTATCAAAACTCTATGGCAATAACTGGAACCTGCAGGACGTCCTGGCAGGGCATGGGTATGCGGGGCCCAGTAACAGAAGAAACATTCCCTGCTGGGTTATGGTGGTGGCAGTGAACTCCTTTCCCCAAGCCACAGGTCTGATCATCCTGTGAAGCCCAGCAGCGAGAGAGCACGCACCCCTATGTCTTTTTACCTGCCCCCTGGAGCAGGCGGTCTCGGTGCGCCTAGCAGGACTCTCAGAAGCAGCAGGCTGGAACGGCAGGGATGAGCAGAAATCCCGGGGCGGTGGATGAGAATGTATCAAAAAAAAAAAAAAAAAAAAAAAAAAAAAAAAAAAAACAACAACCCCAAAAAACCCCCCCCCCAAAAAAACAACGAATATCAACGAATATCAACTTCTATATAGTCATCTACCTGGTTAGATGTGAAATTCTGCCTGTATATCTATCTGCCCTCAAATTTCACAGAGGAACAAATCCTTTCTCCTGACTGAAGAGAAGAGGGAGCTGGCTTACTCAGAAACTCAGCTAGAATTCCACATTTCTAGCTTGCTTTCCCATTTAGTCCCTTGTTTTAAATTAACAAAGGTAGGATCCAAAACCCCAGCAGTCCAGGTTGGCTCCCCTATATTAATACAATTTTTAAATATCCAGTTTTAAATTAGGAGACTGACATATGTGCCTAGGCATTCAGAACATCTTCCTTTCAAAATTAAATATAGCTGTCTTGTAAAAAATTGAACTTTGGAAACAAAATGGATAGAAAGAATACCCCAACCACGAGTATACATAACTTACAGCCAGAATTCAAAGCTCCTGCCTTTATACCCATATCAGGGTCTTTTTTTATTGTAATTATTTTCCAAATAATTTCCTGATAAGTGGTAAATAAGCACTTTCCCTTTTATCCTTCATGGGGTAGCTGACATAATGTTGAGAGCACACCTACCAGCTAGAAGCAACAGCAACACAGTTTTGGCCAGGTTCCTCCATCCCAGTTTCCCAGGAATAAGAGTAACGACTTCTTTCCTGTTTCACTATGCCGTGTTCTACTTAAGATCTGATTCAGCATCTCATGCCAAGAAACTATTTCTTGCTTAGATTGATCACAGAGAGTTTAGCCATGTTTTTGTCAGTGCTGTGCCTCCAGAAAGCTGGGATTTTGTACAGAAACTGCACAAACACTGGTAAAAACTCTGCAGCACAACTTGCATTTCTGTGCCACTTTTGGGTCCCCAGTAGGACCCGAGCACCTGGATGTTTGTTTGCCTGAGTACTTGAAAATGAAAGTGAGCATTTTTGAGTTTTCTTTGTACTCTGCTAGAGTCTCCTTTCCTCCATCCTGAGCAGCATGTCTCTTTCCAGAGCTCCTGCCAAGGGAGGGGTCCGTGCTGTCCCCGCCTGTCACCAAGTGCCGAAGCCATGCCAAGTTAAATGCTGTAAGTGCCACAGATCAGCATGCAGATTGATCCAGACAGGTAAGAGATTCCTCAAAGACAACACCAGCTTTGTATTTCTGGCACTTTTTCCTCCCCCTAGACTCTTCTCACTTGAAAAAGATCCAAAAAACTCTTATGGAAACCTACAAAAACCTTCAGCCATTTGTTATTTACTCACTGTCTTGGTTTACAAGACAGGTGTCTTCTAGGAAAGGCAGAAAAGCCTCCCTTGGAATGGAGAATGTAAATCCTCTCCCTCCAAATTATTAGAATTTTGAAATTAAGGGGCTTTCAGGCAAAGATATGGGAATAGGAATAACAGTTCTTTGCTAGAGTGTATAGCAAGGTAAACCAAAACAACAACAACTCCGGCATTAGTAACAAACAGAACCAGGAACGCAGTCCCAGCCTTTCTGCCGCGGCACGTTCCCCTTCGGTGCAGTTCCACTCACAGCCAGCAGGGGCGCTGGTGGCTCCCGGTGGGCGGGGCAGGTGCGGTGATCCCCACGTGGCTGCAGGGGGCGCTGTGGCGCGGGCTCGGGGAGCGTGTGGCAATGGCGGCTGGGCCCAGACGGGAAGGGATTGAGGAGAGGCTTTGCTCCACAAACCCTGGAGCAGGCGGTCTCGGTGCGCCTAGCAGGACTCTCAGAAGCAGCAGGCTGGAACGGCAGGGATGAGCAGAAATCCCGGGGCGGTGGATGAGAATGTATCAAAACTCTATGGCAGTAACTGGAACCTGCGGGATGTCCTGGCAGGGCATGGGTATGCGGGGCCCAGTAACAGAAGAAACATTCCCTGCTGGGTTATGGTGGTGGCAGTGAACTCCTTTCCCCAAGCCACAGGTCTGATCATCCTGTGAAGCCCAGCAGCGAGAGAGCACGCACCCCTATGTCTTTTTACCTGCCCCCATTCTTGCAGTATCTTTGCCCTCCCCTCCCACTCCCCCCCCCACCCCCGCAGAGAAACTCCCAAAAATTAAAGGAGTTCTCCACTCCCTGCCCATCTCAATGACACAGCTCTCAGTGTTTCTTAGCAACTCAATAGAAGAAATTCTACAGGTAATAAGGAAAGAACAAAGAAAACCCAACCCCCAACAACAGTTTATCTGGGAGGTTGTGTCTCTATATGTCTGTCAGTCATGTACTATACAGGCTTCTTTAATCATGTGTCAGTGCTTAAGCTCTTGGACAGTATTTATCTAGCTATCTGTCTAATTTTAGTTGTCGTGTTTTCATTAATCTTGGACAGGACTGAACTTTCTTTAAAGAAAGGAGATAAACCTAGCTATTTTTGACAAAAAATTTTGTCAAATTTCTTAATTTCCCTCCCTCCTAACAGCTTGTAGCTTAGTGGGTCAGAAAACATGTAACTGCACTTTGGTAATAGTAATATTCACAAAGTATAACTGACTGGAGAGAATTTGAAAGCCGCACAGTAATTTCTGCAGTCATTTATGTACTTAGCATAACTTCCCTAGCAAATGATGACTATAAAATGCTATATATTTAGCTGCTTTTCCCTATTGAAATTCAATAGATATGTCTACAACTAGTTGTACTTGGTCTCCCTCCTGAAATTGTTTCTTGGCTCCTTCATGTTGTGTCATCCACCTTAGGAAGCTGGTGAACAACAGCTTGACTATATAAGTCAGGCGAATCTCCAGTACAGTTGAGGTGAAATGTTGTGGGATCTCAACACATCACTG
>NW_024523990.1:0-2467 GCF_017590135.1 Pyrgilauda ruficollis
ACCCCGTTATTTTGGGTTCAGACCCCGCTGTTTTGGGTTCACACCCCGTTATTTTGGTCTCACACCCCGTTATTTTGGGGTCACACCCCGTTTTTTCCGTTCACACCCCGTTATTTCGGGGTCACACCCGTTATTTCGGGGTCACACCCCGTTTTTGCCGCTCCCTCCCAGCCCCGCTCCCTTTCCCGCCACCCCCTGAGGGCCCCTCGCCCTCCCTGAGGCGGCCCCGCCTCCCTGCGGCTCGGATCCCCCCCCGGGCCCGTACCTGGGTCCCGGCGCTGTCGCGGAGGCCCCGGACGAGCCCCGGGAGGGCCCCGCGGTGCGGGGGCAGCGCCGAGAGCGCCGAGAGCGCCTCGAGCAGCGGCGCGGCCGGAGGAGGCCGCGGCGCCGCCACCGCCGCCATGGCCGCCGCTTCTTCCCCGGCGCGCTCCGATGACGTCACAGCGCGGGAAAAACGGGGGCGGGGCCTGCGTGAGGGAGAGGGGGCGGGGCTTCGGGAGCGGAGCTAAAAAAGGAAATAAAAGGTCTTAACCTGGAGAAAAAGTCCATAAAAGGCAATGAGGGGGCGTGGCCTGGAGAAAAAGCTCTATATAAGGTAATTAGGGGCGTGGCCTGGAGGAAAGTGGGTCTAAAAAGGTAATGAGGGCGTGGTCTGGGGAAAATCAGGCCTAAAAAGGATAATGAGGGGCGTGGCTTGAATAAAACCGCTGTAAGAGACAGTGAGGGGCGTGGCCTGAATAAATCAGGTCTGTAAAGACAAAGAAGGGCGTGGTCTGGATAAGAAGATCTGTAATAGGCAATGAGGGGGCGTGGCCTAGCAAGTGAGTTCTATAAAAGTCAATGAGGGGGCGTAGTCTGAATAAAAGCACAGCCATAGAAGGCAGTAAGGGGCGTGGCCTGAAGAAACCGGGTCTATAAAAGGCAATTTTGGGCGTGGCCTAGAGAGGGCCTCTCTAAAACGGAATAAAATGGCTCCTGAATCCCTCCCCCCGATCCAGTTCTCCTCCCTCATCCGGAGCTGAGTCTGAGGGGCATCGAGGACGCCGTGGGGGCTTTGCGGTGGAGAAACCCTGGTCAGGGAGCTGGGAGTGATTTTGAGGCGATTCCGGACGGTTTTGGAGCGGATTTTGGTCGGTTTTGTGATGCATAACCACCTTGGAGGACCCAGAACCACCGAGATGGCGCAGAGCGGCCGCTGGAGGGGGCGGCGCCACCACTGAGTTCCTCCCAGAGCGGCGCCAAGCGGGCGCTTCCTGTCACGTGATCGAAACCCCGCGCTGCCATTGGTGAAGAGAACCGGAAGAGGACCGAGAGGAGGCGGAAGCGGCGCGGGCGGCATGGCGGGGTTCGGCGTGGCCAACGAGCGGCTGCGGGCGCTGGAGGAGCTGGAGCGCGAAATCGGCGCCTCCTTGCAGAGCGCAGGTGGGCGTGGCCTCCGCAATGGGGCGGGGTTTGCGCGGAGTGGGAGGGGCGCGGCGGGAGGGGGATGGGCCGCGGTGTTTGGGGGCCGCGGGGAGGCACTTCCGGGTTCGGGGGTGGGCGGGGCTTGGGTTGCCATGGGGATGGTGGGCGGGCATTGGAGGTGCGACCCAGGTGAGGTTTTAGTGATGTTCCTTTGAGGTTTTGGGGATTTTAGAGTTTCCCGGGTGGGTTTTGGGGATGTTCCAGGTGGGATTTTGGGGGGTTTGGGTGGTCTCAGGTGGGATTTTGGGTACCCCAGGTGGGATTTGTGGGTTTTTGGACCCTCCAGGTGTACCTGAGCCTCTCAGGTGTGTCACTTACCTGCACAAGTGAGATTTCACTGATGTTCCTTTGGGGATTGGAGTTTTTAGGGGATCCCAGGTGGGATTTGGGGGGCATTTTGGGGTGCCCCAGGTGGATTTGAGGTTTTTGGGATCCCCAAGGTGTATCCCAGCCTCTCAGCTGTGCCTCACCTGCCCAGGTGAGTTTTTACTGATGTTCCTTTGGGGATTTTGGGGTTTTTAGGGTGTCCCAGGTGGGATTTGGGGGGGATTTTCGGGTATCCCCAGTGGGATTTGGAGTTTTTTGGACTCACCAGGTGTATGCCGGCCTCTCAGGTGTGTCTCACCTGCACAGGTGAGTTTTGTCATTCCAGGTGAGTTTTTAGTGATGCTGCTTTGGGGATTTGGGGATTTTGGGGTGTTCCAGGTAGGATTTGGGGTTTTTTTACCCCCCAGGTGTATGCCAGCTTCTCAGGTGTGTCTCACCTGCGCAGGTGAGTTTTGAGTTTTCACTGATGTTCCATTGGGGATTTTGGGGTTTTTAGGGTGTCCCAGGTGGGATTTGGGGGGGATTTTGGGGTGCCCCAGGTAGGATTTGGGGGTTTTTTTACCCGCCAGGTGTATGCCAGCCTCTCAGGTGTGTCTCACCTGCGCAGGTGAGTTTTGAGTTTTCACTGATGTTCCATTTGGGTTTAGGTGATCCCAGGTGGGATTTGGGGGGGATT
>NW_024523991.1:0-2412 GCF_017590135.1 Pyrgilauda ruficollis
GCAAAGAGGCTGGAATTGGGTAAAAAAAAGCCTGGAATTGCTGAGGAATGCCAGATAGGAATTCCAGGTAAACACCCCGGGATCCCAAAGGAATTCCAGGTATTAGGAATTCCAGATAAACTCCCTGGGATCTCTAAGGAATTCCAGGTAAATTCCCTGGGATCCCAAAGGAATTCCATGTAATGAACTGAGATCCCAAGGGAATGCCAGGTAATGAGCTGGGATCCCAGAGGAATTCCAGGTAAATTCCCTGGGATTCCAAAGGAAATCCAGGTAAACCCCCAGGATCCCAAAGGAATTCCAGGTAAACTCCCTGGCATCCCAAAGAAATTCCAGGTAATGACCCACGATTCCAAAGAATTCCAGGTAAATTCCCCGGGATCCCAAAGGAATTCCAGGTAAATTCCCTGGGATGCCAAAGGAATTCCAGGTAAAACACCGTGGGATCCCAAAAGAATTCCAGGTGTGAGGAAATGCAGGTAAATTCCCCAGGATCCCAAAGGAATTCCAGGTAAAGACTGTGGGATCCCAAAGCAATTCCAGGTATCAGGAATTCCAGGTAAATTCCCCGGGATCCCAAAGGAATTCCAGGTAATGACTTGGGATCCCAAAGGAGTTCCTGGTAAACACCATGGGATTCTTAAGGAATTCCAGGTATTAGGAATTCCAGGTAAATTCCCCAGGATCCCAAAGGAATTCCAGGTAAAGACTGTGGGATCCCAAAGGAATTCCAGGTGAATTCCCTGGGATCCCAAAGGAATTCCAGGTAAATTCCCCGGGATCCCAAAGGAATTCCAGGTGAACACCCCAGGATCAATCCAATGGTAAAATCCCCATTGGGAATGTGTCAGGGAAATTCCCACCCCAAAAATCCCATCCTGAGGTTAAAAACCGAGGGAAGGGGAAATTGGGAATTCTGGGGTTCCAAGGAGGGATCCGGCAGCGGGCACGGATCCATCCCGGCTCCTCAGAACCCCAAAATCCATCGGTTCTCCCGTTTCCCACCCTGGAATTTGGGAGATTTCTGCCTCGATCCGGCTCCTCGTGGATCAGGGAATGGGCTCCAGTTCCCCAGTGCTGCTTTTCCAGGGATTTTTTTGGGTTTTTCCTTATCCAAGGACACCCCAAAATCCCTTTCCAGCCCCGTTTCGGTGTGGGAAGGATGAGCCTGAGGAATTGGGATCAAATCCCAAAAAAGCAGCACTGGAGGGGGAATTCCAGCTTGGTGCAGACAATTCCCAAGTTTCCTGTTCGTTTTCCTAAAAATTGGGAATGAGCTGCTTTGGGATGAGATTTCCTGATTTCTGAGCTTTTCTGGAACACCACTGAAGTTTCTGGATTCGCTTCCACCTCGGGATCCCCCCCAGAACGTGGAAAAATGAGGGAAAAACCAGCTGGATCAGGGAAAACAGGGGCTGAACTTCCAAAGGGAGGCTGGCTCCTGCAGCCCAGGCTGGAAATTTTGGGATAAAAACCACAGGAATCACCCTGGGATCTGTGGGGTTTGTGGGGAAAACAGGATTGGAGCAGCAGCAAGGAAAAAGCAGCAACCCCAACGTGATTCCCACGAAATTCCCGCTTCCCTCCCGATCCACGGAGCTCCAAAATCAACTTTTCTCCCCCCAAAACCTGCAGGACAATCTCCAAACACGACTCTGGAATTCTCCTCCCGAGGTGAGGAAGAGGAGCCTCGGGAACATCCCGGGAATATCCCGAATTCCCCTCCCCACCTGCGGCTCATCCCCGTTTTTTGGGGCTTTTTTTGAGGCAAAACCCCGCGGATTCGGAGCGGGAAAACAGCCGGGGGGGTTTTGGAGGCAGCGACACATCCTGGGATTTGGGATGGGGTGGAAACTCTGGGATTTGGGGGGGAAACTGCAGAATTTGGGGTTCAAACTCTGGGATTTGGGGGGGAAACTGCAGAATTTGGGGTTCAAACTCTGGGATTTGGGTGGAAACTCCTGGATTTGGGGGGAAAACTCCAGGATTGGGATGCAAACTGCAGAATTTGGGTGGAAACTCTGGGATTTGGGTGGAAACTGCAGAATTTGGGTGGAAATTCCAGGATTTGGGGTGCAAACTCTGGAATTTGGGTGCAAGCTGCAAAATTTGGGGTGGAAACTCTGGGATTTGGGGTGCAAACTCTGGGATTTGGGATGGAAACTGCAGAATTTGGGGTTCAAACTTTGGGATTTGGGTGGAAACCACAGAATTTGGGTGGAAATTCCAGGATTTGGGGTTCAAACTCTGGGATTTGGGGGGAAACTCCAGGATTTGGGGTGCAAACTCTGGGATTTGGGTGCAAACTGCAAAATTTGGGATGGAAACTCTGGGATTTGGGTGGAAACTGCAGAATTTGGGGTGCAAACTCCGGATTGGGGTGCGAACTCCGGATTGGGGTGGAAACTCCGG
>NW_024523992.1:0-573 GCF_017590135.1 Pyrgilauda ruficollis
CTGACAGTGTCACCCACAGAGAACTGCCCTTGCAGATGAAGGCTGCTTTGGGTTTGCCCAGACAGATGGAAGTTCCCTGGCACAGCACAGTGATGGCAGCACGGCCAGGCTCTGCAGGGGCAAGCTGAGGAGCAGCAGCACATTCCTGATCCCATCTCCAGGCTGGGGGTGCAGGGTTGCTGTGGTGGCCTGGCCCTCGCTGGCCACACACTTCCAGCCACCATCACTTCCTCTCAGAAGGACAGGGAGAAAATAAGAAAAGCAGGAGCTGGAAAGCTCAGGCTAAAGTCAGGGAGGGCACTGATGAAACAGACCTCACTTGAAAAACCTTATTCATCACCAGTTAAAATGAACACTTAATTCTATTATTATGCACTGTTATTAGACAGTCAGAGACAGCCAGCCTGAGCCCAAGCACGCTGCAGCATCGGGGCCAGGCAGTGCCCATCTCCCAGGGGCTGATTTCCCCGTCCTTCTCAAGGGAATTTACCTGCTCTGAGATCCAAGCAGAGCTGCCAGGCTGCCAATGAAAATATCTCTGGCTGAGAGTCAAACCCTAATACAGAAACCATA
>NW_024523992.1:2209-2454 GCF_017590135.1 Pyrgilauda ruficollis
AAGGGGTTCCATTTTAAAGGGATTAGAACTCTACCAGGCTGCAGACCCAAACACATGTGGCCTCTGAGTAATACAGATGCCCTTAAGGAAAGGCTCACTCTGAAGGTGCATAAAAAACCTTCACTCCCCAGCACAGAAAAATTCAAATTGAGTAGAATCTCACTCACTTTACAATGAAAGGAAAATATTCCAGTGGTGCTGCCAGAGACAAGGCAAGGATCCACAGTACCAGGAAGGATTCTAAG
>NW_024523993.1:0-2466 GCF_017590135.1 Pyrgilauda ruficollis
TTTCTGGGTGTTGTGGGGCTCTCACAGCTGCAGCTCCCGGCTCTGCTCTCTCTTGGCGAGCTGCTTCTCGCGCTCCTTCACCAGCGCCTCCTGCTTGGCCTTCATGTCATTGAGTGTCACCAACCCTGGGGACATTGGGGACACCCCTGAGTGCCACCCCTGCTGGGCCTTCATGTCATTGAGTGTCACCAACCCTGGGGACATCGGGGACAGTCCCTGCAGTGTCCCTCAAGGGCGGATTTTTGGCGGGAATTTGGCTGAATTTGGGGACAAATTTTGGTGAATTTTGGGGTGAATTTGGGTGGATTTTGGGCAGATTTTGGGATGAATTTTGGGGTGAATTGGGGTGAATTTGGGATGAATTTTGGGGCGACTTCAGCAGATGTTGGGGTGAATTTCAGGCGAATTTTGTGGTGAATTTGGGTGAATTTTGGGGTGAATTTGGGTGAAATTTGGGTGAAATTTGGGATGACTTCTTGTGGATTTTGGGGTGGATTTTGGGGTGACTTTGGACAGATTTTTGGACAAATTTTGGGGTGATTTTGGGTGAATTTTGGGGTAACTTTGGACAGATTTTGAGATGACTTCGGGATGAATTTAGGACAAATTTTGGCATAAATTTGGGGTGACTGGGCAGATTTTAGGGTGAATTTTGAGGTGAATTTGGGCAGATTTTGGGAAGTTTAGTGATGAATTTTGGGGTGAATTTGGGGATGATTTTTGCAGATTTTGGGGTGACTTTGGGATTAATTTCAGGTGAATTTTGGGGTGAATTTGGGCAGATTTTGGTTAAATTTTGTGATGAATTTTGGGGTGATTTTGGGTAAATTTTGGGGTGACTTTGGGGGATTTTGAGGTGACTTTGTGATGAATTTCGAGCTGATTTTGGGTGAATTTTGGGGTGACTTCGAGCCCATTTAATGACGAATTTTGGGGCGACTCTGGGCAGATTTTGGGGTGACTTTGGGATTAATTTCAGGTGAATTTTGGGCTGAATTTGGGCAGTTTTTGGTTAAATTTTGTGATTAATTTTGGGTGAATTTTGGTGTGACTTTGTGATGAATTTCGGGGTGAATTTCGGGCTGATTTTGGGGTGACTTTGTGATGAATTTCGAGCTGATTTTGGGTGAATTTTGGGGTGACTTTGAGCACATTTAATGATGAATTTTGGGGTGCCCTCTGGGGGATTTTGGGGTGACTTTGTGATGAATTTCGGGGTGAATTTCGGGCTGATTTTGGGGTGACTTTGTGATAAATTTTGGGGTGAATTTTGGGCAGATTTCGGGGTGCCTCTGGGATGAATTTTGGGGTGACTTTGTGATAAATTTCGGGGTGACTCTGGGATGAATTTTGGGGTGACTCTGAGCAGATTTTGGGGTGACTGGGATGAATTTTGGGGTGACTCTGGGATGAATTTTGGGGTGAATTTCGGGCTGATTTTGGGGTGAATTTCGGCTGATTTTGGGGTGACTTTGTGATGAATTTCGGGGTGACTCTGAGCAGATTTTGGGGTGACTTTGTGGTGAATTTTGGGCAGATTTCGGGGTGACTTTGTGATGAATTTCGGGGTGAATTTTGGGCTGATTTTGGGGTGCCTCTGTGATGAATTTCGGGGTGCCCCTGGTCAGATTTCGGGGTGCCCCGGGGGTTTTGGGGCCCCCCTCACCCACGGTGCTGGATTTCAGCTCGGCCTCCACGGCGTCGTAGTGAGCCGAGAACTTCTTGTCGATGTTGGACTTCATGATGTTCTCCTGGGGGGGGGTCAGAGCCGAGCGCCAAAAACACCAAAACAGCCAAAAACACCCAAAAACAGGGACAGCCCCACCCCCCCAGCTGGAGTGGGGGGAGGGGCTTGGGGTCACCCTGACCCTTTTTGGCGTCACCCCGACGGGTTTTGGGGTCACCCTGACGGGTTTTGGGGGTGCCAATCCCGTTTTTGGGGTCCCTTGTTCCCGTTTTTGGGGTTGCCAATCCCCAGTTTTGGGGTCCCCTCTCAGATTTGGGGTCCCCCCGATCCTTTTCGGGGTCCCTCCCCCAATTCTGGGGTCCCTTTTTCGGATCATTTTTGGGGTCCCTCCCCCATTTTTGGGGTCCCCCCGATCAGTTTTAGGGTCTCCTTTTCCCACATCCCCCACCCCCATTTCCTTTTTAGGGTCCTCCCCCTCCCCATTTTTGGCTCCCTTCTCAATTTTGGGGTCCTCAATCCCATTTTAGGCTCCCCCTCCCCATTTTTGGGGTCACCCTGATCCTTTTTGGGGTCCCTCCCCCAATTTTGGGTCCCTTTTTCCCATTTTTGGGATCGTTTTTTCCCATTCCCCCCCACCCCCATTTCCTTTTTAGGGTCCCTCCACCCCATTTTTGGGGTCCCCAGTCCCCATTTTTGGGGTCCCCCCTCACTTTTGGGGTCCCTCCTGTTTTTGGGATCCCCACCCCAAATTTGGGCTCCCCCACCCCATTTTTGGGGTC
>NW_024523994.1:0-2466 GCF_017590135.1 Pyrgilauda ruficollis
AAGTGGGAAGAAATTGGAAAAAAAAACCAAGGAAAATCGGGAAAAAAGGGAGAAAATGAGAAAAAAATGGAGGGAAAATGGGAAAAAATGGGGGAAAATGGGAGAAATGGGGAGAAAATGGGAAAAATTGGGAAAAAATAGGGGGAAATGGGAAAAAACCGGGAATAAATGGGGGAAAATGGGAGAAAAATGGGGAAATGGGAAGAAAGAAGAAAAAATGGGGAAAGGGAGAAAAGGCAGGGGGAAAATGGGGAGAAATGGGGAATAAATGGGGAAAACAGGAAAATATGAGAGAAAATGTGAGAAAATGGGGAAGAAATGGGAAAAATCTGGGAAAAAATGGAAAAAAACTGATGGAAAAGGAGAATAAATAAGGGAAAATGGGGAGGAAAAGAGGGAAAAATGGGAAAAATGGGAGAAAATGGAAATAAAGAGGGAAAAATGGGAGAAAATGGGGAGAAAAGGGGAAAAATAGGGAAGAAATTGTAAAAAAATGGGGAAAAAGCAGTGGGAAAAATGGGAAAAAGGGAGAAAAATGGTAAAAAAAATAGGGATGGGGTCAAATCTCACAAATCCTGGAGCAGGGGAGGGGAAAATGGGGAAAATGGGGGGAAATTGGGAAAAAATGGGGAAAATGGGGGGAAATTGGGAAAGAATGGGGGAAAATGGGGAAAAATTGGGCCAAAAATGGGAATAAATGGGCAAAAATTGGGAAAAATGGGGGGAAATCAGGGGAAATTGGGATAAAATGGGGGAAAATTTGGACAATTGGCAAAAATGGGGAGAAAATGGGAGAAAAAGATGGAAAAAGGGGAAAATTACAGAGGGGATGGAATCCTAGAAATCCTTCAGGGAGGGAGGGGAAAATGGGGAAAAATTGGGGAAAAATGGGAAAATTGGGGAAAAAATGGGGGAGTATTGAGGGGGGAAATGGGGAAAAAATGGGGAGAAAAGAGGAAAAAATGGGGAGAAAATGGGGGAAAAAAGGGAGAAAATGGGGGAAAATTGAGGGGAAAAATGGGGAGAAAAATGGGGAGAATTCAGGAAAAAAGGGGGGGAAATGGGGGGAAAAATGGGGGAAAATGGGGGAAAATTGAGGTGGAAAATGGGGAAAAATGTGGGAAAAAATGAGGAGAAAAATGGGGAGAAAAATGAGGAGAAAAATGGAGAGAATTCAGGAAAAAGGGGGGGAATTGGGAGATAAATGGGGGAAAAATGAGGGAAAAAAGTGAGAAAATGGGAAAAAATGGGGAGAAAAATGGGGAAAACTGTGGGAAAAAACAGGGAGAAAAATGGAGAGAATTCAGGAAAAAAGGGGGGGAAATGGGGGGAAAATTGAGGGGAAAAATGAGGGGAAAAATGGGGGAAAAAGAGGAAAAATGAGGGAAAAATTGGGAGAAAAATGGAGAGAAAAATGGAGAGAATTCAGGAAAAAAGGGGGAGAAATGGGAGGAAAAATGGGGGAAAAAAGGGAGAAAATGGGAAAAAATGGGGAGAAAAAAAATGGAAAAAAGAGAAAAAATGTGGGAAAAATGGGTAGAAAAATGGAGAGAATTCAGGAAAAAAGGGGGAGAAATGGGAGGAAAAATGGGGGAAAAAAGGGAGAAAATGGGAAAAAATGGGGAGAAAAATGGAGAGAATTTAGGGAAAAAAGGAGGAAAAATGGGGAAAAAAACCACGGGGAAAAAATGGGGAAAATGGAAGAAAATGGGGAAAAAATGTGAAAAAAAACCAACGGAAAATGGGAAAAATTGGGGAAAATTATGAAAACCAGGAAAATATGAGAGAAAATGGGGAAAAAACAGGGAAAAATGGGAAAAAATGGAAATAACCGTTAAAAATTGGGGGTTTTAAAAATTTTTTAAAAATTTTTTGGTGGTTTTTTTTTTGAGAGATTTTTTTGGATTTGTTTTGGGATTTTTTTGGGGATTTTTTTTGGGATTTTTCGGGGGGGTTTGGGGAATTTTTGGCAGATTTGGGAAGGATTTTTGGCGGATTTTTGGGTGGATTTTTTGAGATTTTATCGGGATTTTTGGGGGGATTTTATTTAGATTTTATTGGGATTTTTTGGGGATTTTGGGGGGATTTTTATGGGAATTTTTTGGGTATTTTTGAGGGATTTTTTTGAGATTTTATATGGGGTTTTTGGGGGAGTTTTCTGACGGATTTTTAAAAATTTTTGGGGTTTTAAAAAAATTTTTGGGGAATTTTTTGGGATTTTTCTGGGGGTTTTTTAGAAGGATTTTTGGGAGTTTTTTTTGAGATGTTTTTGGGATTTTTTGAGGCTTTTTGGGGGATTTTTTTGGGATGTTGTTGGGATTTGGGGGTGATTTTATTGGGTTTTTTTAAGGATTTTTGGGGGATTTTATTGGGATTTTTATTGGGATTTTATTGGGATTTTATTTGGATTTTTTAAGGATTTGGGGGGGATTTTTGTGCATTTTGGGGGATTTTTTGGGGATTTTT
>NW_024523995.1:0-2465 GCF_017590135.1 Pyrgilauda ruficollis
GGGCCGGGATTTTTGGGATTTGGGGGCGGGGCCGCTCGGGGCTTTAACCCTCACGTTGCCGTAGATGTGCTGCAGCGCCTCGCGGGCGCTGGGCACGCCCAGGTCGGTGTTGAGCACCAGGCGCAGCCCCGAGGGCGTCTCCAGGTAATGCAGCCGGTACTTGCTGGTGTGGAAGGACACGAACCCGTCCCGCCTGCGCCGCGCTAAGGAGCCCAAAATTCCCAAAATCCCCAAAATTCCTAAAATTCCCAGACCCCCGGGAACGGTCCCCACTCGGCAGCACCCGCCCGGGCATCGAAATCCGCGTGAAAATCGGCACGAAACTGAGGAAAATCGGCAAAAAAATCCCCCCGAATCCCCTAAAAACTGCCCCGAAATTCCTGAAATTCCCAAATCCCCCAAACTTGCCTCCAAACCCCCCCAAAATTCCCGGAAATTCCCAAATTCCTGAAACTCCCAAATCCCCTCCAAACCCCCCCAAAATTCCCGGAATTCCCAAATTCCTGAAACTCCCAAACTTCCCCAAATCCCCTCCAAACTCCTCCAAACTGCCCCAAAGTTCCCAAATTCCTGAAATTCCCAAATCCCCCAAACTTCCCCAAATCCCCTCCAAACCCCCCCAAAATTCCCAAATTCCTGAAATTCCCAAATCCCCCAAACTTCCCCAAATCACCTCCAAACTCCCCCAAAATTCCCAAATCCCAAAAATCCCAAATCCCCCAAAATCCCCCAAATCGCCTCCAAACCCCCCCAAAATTCCCGGAATTCCCAGAATTCCCAAAACCCCAGGAATGGTCCCCAACCCTCAGGCACCGAAATCCGCGCGAAAATCGGCACAAAACTGAAGAAAATCCCCAAAATCCCCAAAAATTGCCCCAAAATTCCCAAATTCCTGAAATTCCCAAATCCCCCAAACTTCCCCAAATCACCTCCAAACTCCCCCAAAATTCCCAAATCCCAAAAATCCCAACGCCAAAATCCCCCAAAACCACCTCAAATCCACTCAAACCCCCCCAAAATTCCCCAAATTTCCTGAAATTCCAAAAATTCCCCAAATCCCCAAAATTCCCCCCAAATCCCCTCCAACCTGCCCAAAATTCCAGAGAATTCCCGAAATTCCAAAATCCCCCAAATCCCCATCAAACTTCCCCAAAATGCCCAAATTTCCCAAATTCCAAACCCCCCCAAAATTCCCAAAAAATTCCCCAAAATTCATGAAATCCCCAATGATTCCCCAAATTCCCAAAGTTCCCAAGATTCCCAAAATTCCCAAGTCCCAAATCCCCCCAAAATCCCCTCCAAACCCCCCAAATATTCCCCAAATTTCCCTGAAATTCCCCAAAATTCCCCAAAAATTCCAAATCCCAAATCTCCCCAAATCCCCTCCAAACTGCCCCAAAATTCCCGAAAAATTCCACAAAATTCTCCCAAAATTCTCAAATTTCCCGAAATCCCCAAATCCCCTCCAAACTTCCCCAAAATCCCCAAATTCCCGAATCCCAAATCTCCCCAAAATCCGCCAAAAACTCCCAAAAAATTCCTCAAATTCCCCAAATCCTCTGCAAACTCCCCCAAAATTCCCAATAATTCCCAAAATTCCCAAGTCCCAGATCCCCCCAAAATTCCCCAAATTCCCTGGAATTCCAAAAATTCCCCAAATTCCCAACTCCCAGCTGCCCCAAAATCCCCCAAATCCCCTCCAAATTCCCCCAAAATTCTGAAATTTCCCGAAATTCCCAAGATTCCCAAAAATCCCAAATCCCCCAAATTTCCCCCAAAATCTCCCCAAAATCCCCCAAAATCTGCCCAAATTCCCCAAAATCCCCCTCCCTTTTTTTTGATTTTTTGGGATTACCCCAAATTTTTGGGGATCCCCCAAACCCCCCCAAAAAAAAAACCCCAAAAATCCCCAATTCCCCCCTTCTTTGAGGGGATTTTCTTGGAATTTTTGGGCTCCCAAATCCCAAAAATAAAAATTCCAAAAAATCTCCCAAAATCCCCTCCAAACTTCCCCAAAAAATCCAAAGAAAAATCCAAATAAATTCCCCAATTTCCACAAAAATACCAAATGAAGTCCCAAAAACTTCCAAAAATCCCCCCAAAATTTCCCAGGGATTTTTTAGATTTTCCCAGGAATTTTTGCTTTTTTTTTTTTTAATTTTTGGGTTTTACCTGGGAATTTTTGGGAATTTTTTGGATTTGGCCTCCAAATTTGGAATTTTTGGGGATTTTGGGCCCCCAAATTGGGAATTTTTGGCCGTAAATTGGAAAATTTTGGGATTTTTGGCCCCAAATTGGGAATTTTTGGGATTTTTGGCCCCAAACTGGGAATTTTTGGGCCCCCAAATTGGGAATTTGGGGGGATTTTTGGCCCCAAATTGGGAATTTTTGGCCGTAAATTGGAAAATTTGGGGATTTTTGGGCCCCCAAATTGGGAATTTTGGGGGGTTTTTGGCCCCAAACTG
>NW_024523996.1:0-2464 GCF_017590135.1 Pyrgilauda ruficollis
ATAGGTAAAAATAAAAATAGACCCAATTGTAATAAAAATTAAAAAAATAAAAATTTATTCGCGACCGTATTACAGTCCCGACAGCCACAAATCAAAAATGACAGCGCAGACCCTGGGATACAGGCTGGGTGAACTCAGATTCGGCCTCTATCGCACCGAATCCCCCTCTGTCCACGCTTGCTGCTCCGCAGGGACAGTTCTTATACTCTTTTTCCTGCCCACGGCAGAGTCCCTTTGTCTCCTTTAAAAGTTCATCATATTCATATTGGTTTCTTTCTTCACTCACAGCTGCACAAAAACTCATCCTGGAAGAGACTGATGTTCCTCCTCTGATTCCCGGAATCCTGTATTCAGGTGGAAGGTGTTGATGGCCCTGGTTATCTAAGATGTGTATCATCATGGGCCATCATCACTGGGCATCCTCAGGTACATGCCACCGTGAACGACCATCTCCTGTGCAGCCAAGTTTTCCTTCGTATGTTAATGCCGTGTTCCACCCTTGTGTCATGGATTGACCCTGGCACAGTGCCAGTGCCCCCATGAAAGGTATATTTCCAAAATGGTTACTGTGAGATGTGACCCAGAAACAGAACAAAGCAGGCTCCAACTTGGGAATAGAGGGAAAAGACAACACTTTATTAATCTACAACATAGAGAGAAAAGGGAAAAAAAGAAAACACACACAACAATCCACAATGGAACACCTCCAAAACACTCCTCCTCCCCCCACCCCTCTAACACTCAATCCCCTCTAACACTCAATTCTCAGTCCAATACCCTCCTTCACACAAGCTCCCCCCAGTTCATCAGGAGAGAGGAGTCTCCCTCTTGCACCATGGGCCTCCCCAGGAAACACATTTGGAACCTCCTGTGCTTCTGTGTCACACGTGGCAGCTGCCCGAAGAGAATCTGCCGTGGTGACCATCTTCCTTCCGTGTCCAGTGCTCTCACCACTGTCCATGGATCCAAACTGCTTCTTAGGTCCTTTTAAGAATGCATTGCCCAGTTCCAAGAAGTGGCCGCCTCTCACCATTGGGACACCTGTCCCCCTCATATTTACTCCCCTGGGGCCTGGGTCTCAGGAACAGAGATCCTTCGCTGAAGGCAGAGGGCTCCACCACACCCTCCCCATCAGTCTCTGTTCCCTCTACTTCTCGGGGGCTGCCCAAAACATCCCAGAACTCCTCCACCCCTGCACCTTGCAGGGGCTCCAGCCTCCCTTCCCACAGGCCACATGGCCTCCCCCTCCCCCACCCATACACATCTGGGTAGGGGAGGAAGTCACCAATCACCGGCCGGACTCCAAAGAGAAAGTCCTTCTGGGAATCGTCTGCTTTTAACCCCTGTGTGTTCTCAGAGGTGTATCCAGGTCCCCAGTGGCCACACCAGGTGCCAGTTTCAAATCTGGCCACTGATTGGTTTGACCATAACTTTCCCAGAAACTCACTTCCTGGTCAAACCATGACACCTTGTAATTTCAATGTGGTTTCGCCATCCTAGGATTAAACCTTGGTTCCCCCTTAATAACATGTTTAATACATATATCTATATTTCATAGGCATGAATTTCTACCATATCCCTAACACTTACTATTGGACAATTTCCAAAACCCCTGTATCCTATATAAACCCCTACTTCTGCCCAGTTCAGTAGAAGAGCTGTCACTGAGAACCTTTGTAGAAGACCCCAATAAAGAATTTCTTCGGAACCTCACACGGCCTTCTCCTCTCTCTCCCTTCATCTGCCCAGAACCTAGCAAGCTAAAGAGATGAAATCACAAAAGAGCTGATAATCACTAAGAGCTGATATCACTTGAGCTTGCTAAGGCTGCCTGTGGCTAGCAGCTGCTTGTGGACTCGGACAGGCTGTGCTGAGCACGACTGAGCTATCCGGACCATTGCAGCCCACTGGGCATACCCCGGCGGCAGCCGCAATACTGGAAGGTTAGAGATGGAGCCGATCCACATTGAAATTGAGAGACCAAAAGATCCTATTAGAATCAAGCAATACCCCATACCTATGGAAGGTAGGAGAGGATTGAAACCTGTGATAGAAGAACTAATAAGAAAGGAAACTCTAGGACCGTGCATGTTAGGAATAACACTCCTATCCTGGCAGTACAAAAGACTAATGGTAGTTATAGGTTAGTGCAAGATTTGAGAGCTGTGAACAGGAGGACTAAAACGGACTAAAATGCTATTTCCTACAGTCTCAAATCCTTACACCTTGCTGAATAATATATCTCCTGAAGATACCTGGTATAGTGTGATAGACTTGAAAGATGCTTTTTGGATTTGTCCCTTAGCTAAAGATAGTCGGGACTATTTCACTTTCCAATGGGAAGACCCAGAGGCAAATAGAAAGCAGCAACTCAGGTGGACATCTTTGCCTCAGGGGTTTGTAGATTCACCAAATCTATTTGGTTAGGGTCTTGAAAAATTATTAAGTCAATTTGTGCCAACAG
>NW_024523997.1:0-1742 GCF_017590135.1 Pyrgilauda ruficollis
ATTTTTTTTCCCTGCAAATACTGAAGAATTTTTACTGATGTGTCCTGGATCAAGTATTTCATTATTTAGATATCTAAGTTTGTCTAGCCCATGTCCAGCCTTGCTGCAGAAAGTTTTGACTTTTTGTTGCATGGGGGTTGTGTGTGTATCCATGGTAATGAAGCTGCTCTCAACTTGTGCAGAATTCCCTGGCCCTGCTCTTCCATCCAGCTACAATCAAGACTGTGTCATGGCAACACATGAGGATAATTCAGTCCCTCATGTGCCAGGGAGAGCACAGGCGAGCCCTCAGGTACCTGCAGATGATGAAGCCATCGATGTCCAGCAGCAGTGAAGTGCGGCTCTTCCTCACCGTGTTGTTGTCCAATAGGTAAGGAAATCTCCCACTGTTTTGGCATTCACATATTGGGAAATGTGGAGAACTGATGACACAAATGGGGCTCCCCTCCATTTCCTTTGAGCCTTGAATGAATACCGTCACTGTGGGGCATCTTTTTGGCTTTGGCGTTCCCATTCCTTTCCATTTCCTAAACCTTAACTGCAGGTGCATGGTGGAGGCTTGGGGTCTGTTGCAGCAGCACACCACGAAGTTAAACATAGAAGAGCTGCTCAAGCACATGTATGAAATCTGTCAGGAGATGGGGCTGATGGAGGATTTGCTGAAGCTGCCCTTCACAGACACAGAAAAAGTGAGTTTGGAGAAGAAACAAAAAAATCTTAATTGTCTCTTTGGCAAGAGAAGAGGCAGAATCATCACCAATGTTTGAAACGTGTTATTTCTCACAGGAGTGTTTGGAGAAGTTTTTACAGACCAAATCTGGTGTTCAGAATCATGAATTCCTCCTAATCCACCATCTGCAGCGTGCCAACTACATCCCAGCACTCCAGCTGAATCAGTCCATGAAGGCCAATCTGATGGTAAGGGTAGCAGTCCTGCTGAGTGAAATTATGAATTTAAACTTACAGACCATAGTTGATTCCAGTTTAAAAAGTTTGTTTGCATCTGAGGAATAAATACATATCGTCTTTTCATTCAGTTCCTCAGATCCTGCTGTTATGTGTGGTTTAGGTTATGAAAGGTGTTTGTGTTACTTGTTTCTGTGGAATGAAGAATATGTTGTATGTCATGTCTTGTATCTTGCTTTTACCTGAGAGCAGTCTAGATGTTTCACAGGTGAAATTTGCCTTATAGGTTTTAGTTCTGAGTTTTGGAGTTGTTTATGTTTGTGGGTTTTTTTACTAGTCTTTCTTGCACTTATCCAAAACTACCAGGTGAATTTGGTGCGTGCTCCTGGGTGGAACTTGCTGTGGTTCTGTGCAGTGGATTTGTTCTCCTTTGTCTGTAGAGCAAATTTAGGCCTTAGTTGGAAAGAGCAGAGACAGTTCTGTGCAATGAACTTCTGGTGAATTGTTAACTTCTTGCTTTACACGTCCTTTGTCAGAACGATCGTGATCCTCGCTTGAGAGAGAGAGCAGTTGCCAGAAATTCTCTGTTAGACCAATATGGCAAGATCCTTCCCACAGTTCAGAGGAAGCTGGCAGTAGAGAGAGCCAAGCCGTACCGTTTGCCTTCATCGGTCCTAAGAGAAGGTAATTTTAGAGAAGGGAAATAGGATGTGCAGCCGGCCACCACTTGGATTACACAAGGCTGATACTTTTCCATCTTGTGCTTTACAGTCCCAAGGCCAAAGCCATTATCGACAGCAACAAGGCAGGCTAATGCAGGAAATGTGCATACGAGA
>NW_024523998.1:0-2532 GCF_017590135.1 Pyrgilauda ruficollis
CTGCAATATCAAGTTACACAGGCACATCACACAATATATTAATACATGTGCTCAGAGTCTGACAAACAAAATTTTCCCCAAGAGAATATTGCTTTCATTGGTTATTCCTTTCCTAACTTCAAAAAAAGAACAAAATCAAGTGTTGAGGGAGTCTGGTTTTCTTTAGAAAGAAAAACATTTTTGTGTCATTGTATTACGTGCAAAAGATATAAAGTACCAATAAATAGTCAAATGGCTCTACAAATTCACTGTTCTTATTAATAAAATCTTCTATTGGGTAAAACTGATGCCAAATTCTCTCTTGTAGCAATTGGAAAAGGCTTTCAGTGAAAAGAAAAAAAAGGTTAATTACATCAAGGAATTTTTGATTTTTTTTTCTTTTATATTCTTTTGCATCATCCTAATGTTGGTTTCACAAGCTCAGGCATAGCGAAGGGCAAAACCAGCATTTGAAGAATACTTTTTTCTATTTGCTTGACCTGTCCAGAAAAATGGAACCATTTACATCATGAAATCACAATTTGACCTTTTAACAAGAAACCTTCCAGAAAAACCAACAATAAAAAACATACATACATGAACAAAAAAAACTAAAATTAACCAAAAAACCCAAGGCCCCCAGCCTTGAACCAGAGTCATTAGCTGTGAAGAAGGCAGTGAGAGGAGGAGTGTTTTGAAAGCTGTTTAATGTCTTTCTCAGAATCTGGTCTTTGCAGGAGTAGAACATGAATGAAGAAGGTCAGATAGAATGATGAAAGAGATTTGCAGTCACTTTTAAAATATATTTTTACTCTTCCATACCTGGAAAAATAAAAAAGAAAAAAGAAAAATAAATAAAAAAGTGTCAAAGGCTGCCTTTCTCCATGGGGTAGATAATCTGGGAAAGTAAAACAAGGGTATCAGTGAGGCACACCAAGGCAATACCTCTTACAGGCACAACTGGAAATATCATTCTGTCCTAAACAAATTGAAATCTATTATGATCAGACTAATCCAGCTAGAATTCAAACTTAGGAATCAAGAAGATCTCATAAAAGAGTCCAGCATGCTTAGATCAAGAGATTTTAATAGGTTTCTTTGACTGTTGGGCTCTCTTATCATCTTTGATCAACAGCTTTTCCAGTACCTTTTTGCTTATGAAGGCAAGAACGTTGTACATGTGGTTTGGAATGAAGAAAAGAAAATGCTCCAAAAACAAAAGATTGCTACATTTTAAAAGCTGTTTGCTCCCATTGAGCTTTCAATGAAAAACACAGCCTTAAGTATGGAGAGGCACCAAAGATACAATAAAAGATGTATATTTTACAATCTGCTTGACTCCTCCTGTCAAATATTTATAATCCCTTGGCCTCATAATTAGGTTATGTTTGACTGATATTATCCTGAATGTACAAACATAACTGTTTTCTATGTAGTTATACTACAAGTGCATCTTCACAATAAACAGATCTCCTTGAGAAAGAAGTATAGACAAGAAAAATTTTGGTTATTTATGGTGAAAATTGGCAGTTTCTAATTAAAGAGGAGAGTCCGTACAATTAATCTCGTAACCATCTCTAGAAATCCTCTGAAAAAACTTCAAACAGGAACATGACTATTTTACTCTATATTGGCTGTTCTTACTGGCTCCCTGAGTACACTTGGCACCTGCTGTAATTCTGACAATGCTTATATCAGCAGAGTTTGAAAGAACATTTGAAAGAGTCTCTCAACCAAGGACATTCAGCCCAAGGAGAGATGAATTTACCTGTGGGACTGGGCATGCCTTGGAAGACATTATTGCATCAAAATATCTTTTGGTTCCTTTCAGGAAACCAATTTATTTTGTACTCAATAATCTATTGCCTTAATCTATTACCTTTTTTTTTTTTTTAATGGTATTTGGGCAAAGGAGAAAAAGGACTGCCAAAACAAAGATCTTTACTGCTGGACTGCATTGTCTGTGTTGAATGTATACAGCGGCTGCACAGATCTACACTTTAACTTGACACCCCTCATCCAGCTCGATTCCTGCTGCTCCTGCCATGGCTTCGGTGTTTTTGCTACACTTTGTTTGCCACCTGGGGTGTGGTAGTCTCTGCGGTTACATACAGCCCGTTGCTTCAAGGTTCCTCCTACAGACCAGCTCGCCACCCGGAGAGGCTCTGAGACCGGCTGCTCCCCGTAACTTTTACAAGGGGCGCCCCTTCTCCTTCTCTCTTACTACCCAAGCCCCCACTGCCATGTGGAGAGGCGTCTGAGGTTGCGCCACAGCGCCCCCTGCAGCCGCGGGGGAATGATCACAGCTGCCCTTTCTGGCAATGAACCAACAGCACCCCTGCTGGCTGTGACCACAACTACAACAAAAGGGAAAGTGCCTGCAGCCGAGAAAGGCTGGCACTGGGCTTCTGATTTTTTGTTTGCTGTTGCTGCCGTTGTTGTTGTTTGTTTGTCTTGTTTTTTTATACATACATACGTATATATATATATATATATATATATATATATATTCCTTTTCCTATATCATTGCCTGAAAGCACCATAATTTCAAAG
>NW_024523999.1:0-1013 GCF_017590135.1 Pyrgilauda ruficollis
AGCTCCTCGAGCAGGATGAGCTCGAAGAGGCGCTCGTGGTCCTGGCTGTAGAACGGGAGGCGCCCGCAGAGCATCTCGTACATCACCACGCCCAGCCCCCACCAGTCCACCGCCCGCCCGTAGTCGTTGTCTTCCAGGACCTGGAGGGGAGAAAGGTCATGGGATCACCTGCCAGGACCTGTGGGGACAAAGGGGTGTGACCTGCCAGGACCTAAAAGGGTAAAGGTCAGGGGTGTGACCTGCCAGGACCTGTGGGGATAAAGGTGTGGGTGTGACCTGCCAGGACCTGTGAAGGTAAAGGTCATGGGTGTGACCTGCCAGGACCTGTGGGGGTAAAGGGGTGTGACCTGCCAGGACCTGTGGGGGGAAAGGTCATGGGTGTGACCTGCCAGGACCTGTGAAGGTAAAGGTCATGGCTGTGACCTGCCAGGACCTGTGGGGGTAAAGTCAGGGGTGTGACCTGCCAGGACCTAAAAGGGTAAAAGTGATGGGGTTACCTGCCAGGACCTGTGGGGGGAAAGGTCATGGGTGTGACCTGCCAGGACCTGTGGGGGTGAAGTAATGGGTGTGACCTGCCAGGACCTAAAAGGGTAAAAGTGATGGGGTTACCTGCCAGGACCTGTGGGGGTAAAGGTCAGGGGTGTGACCTGCCAGGACCCGTGGGGACAAAGTAATGGGTGTGACCTGCCAGGACCTGTGGGGGTGAAGTAATGGGTGTGACCTGCCAGGACCTAAAAGGGTAAAGGTCATGGGTGTCATCTTCAAGGACCTAGAGGGGATAGAGGTGTGGGGGTTACCTGCCAGGACCTGTGGGGGGAAAGGTCATGGGTGTGACCTGACAGGACCTAGAGGGGATAAAGGTGTGGGTGTGACCTGCCAGGACCCCTGGGGACAAAGTAATGGGTGTGACCTGCCAGGACCTGTGAAGGTAAAGGTCATGGGTGTGACCTGCCAGGACCTGTGAAGGTAAAGGTCATGGGTGTGACCTGCCAGGACCTGTGGGGACAAAGTCA
>NW_024523999.1:1472-2460 GCF_017590135.1 Pyrgilauda ruficollis
GGGTGTGACCTGCCAGGACCTGTGGGGGTGAAGGTCAGGGGTGTGACCTGCCAGGACCTGTGGGGGTAAAGGTCATGGGTGTCATCTTCCAGGACCTAGAGGGGATAGAGGTGTGGGGGTTACCTGCCAGGACCTGTGGGGGGAAAGGTCAGGGGTGTGACCTGCCAGGACCTAAAGGGGATAAAGGTGTTAGGGTTACCTGCCAGGACCCGTGGGGACAAAGTAATGGGTGTGACCTGCCAGGACCTGTGAAGGTAAAGGTCATGGGTGTGACCTGCCAGGACCTGTGGGGGTAAAGGTCATGGGGTCACCTGCCAGGACCTGTGGGGACAAAGGGGTGTGACCTGCCAGGACCTGTGGGGGTAAAGGTCATGGGTGTCATCTTCCAGGACCTAAAGGGGATAAAGGTGATGGGGTCATCTGTCAGGACCTGTGGGGGTAAAGGTCAGGGGTGTGACCTGCCAGGACCTGCGGGGACAAAATCCTGCCTTTGATCTGCCAGGACCTGCTGAGGTCAGAGAATGAGGGAGAGGAGAAACCCCTGAGGACTGGGGGAATTTGGGGGATTTTGGGGAATTTTTGGGGATTTTGGGGGAATTCTCAGGGGATTTTGGGAAATTCTCAGGGGATTTTGGGGAATTTTTGGGGATTTTGGGGGAATTCTCAGGGGATTTTGGGAAATTCTCAGGGGATTTTGGGGAATTTTTGGGGATTTTGGGGGAATTCTCAGGGGATTTTGGGAAATTCTCAGGGGATTTTGGGGAATTTTTGGGGATTTTGGGGGAATTCTCAGGGGATTTTGGGAAATTCTCAGGGGATTTTGGGGAATTTTTCGTGATTTTGGGGGAATTCTCTGGGGATTTTTCGGGGAATTTCTGGGGATTTTGGTGTTTTCCCCAAGAACTCCCAAAAATTCGCAAAAATCCCCAAAAATTCCTCGAAATCTCGGGAATTTTGGGAATACCTCGGGCGCCAGGCACTCGGGGGT
>NW_024524000.1:0-15398 GCF_017590135.1 Pyrgilauda ruficollis
TCCCCACCCCCAGAGGGAAGAATTCCTTCCCAATATTCCCTCCAACCTTTCCCTCTTTCAGCTGAAGGCCAATCCTCCTCCTGTCATTCCGTTCATTCCCTCGGGGTTGAGGCAGCAAAACTCAGAGAAGAGCACAAATTCTATTTTCTGCTCATTTTTACTCCAGAATAATCCCATTATTGATTCCACCCATTTGTGTTCTGGGCTAAGGAGCAGAATTTCCCCTCCCGGTCCTGCACAACGAGGTGGAATTGTGCTGTTTTGTGGGAATATCTGGGTGCAGTTGCCAGGAGCACGAGGATTCCTTACCAACACCCTCCCACAGCAGTGCAAAACTCACCCAGCCAAGCCCTCCCATCTCGTTCCAGTGACAGCAGCCAGGCATCAAATTTAATCCCATTTTTCAGCTGCTTTTCCTTTTCTTTAACCAACAAAACGCTCAGATTTCGAACAACCTCTGGAAACTCCAGCTTCATCCCTCTTTCCTTTTTTTTTTCCCTTTTCTCCCAGGACATTCCCTCTGCTCCTTTTACAGGACAGCAGCAAAAAAGAGGAGAAGAAAAATTAAATCAATTAAATCCCTGTATTTTTAATTTATAATAATTCCTCTGGTGTTTAAAATCAGAACTGGGAGTGGAGGAACAATTCCTGCCCTGCTTTTCCCAGGGTTTAAAACTTGTGTGGAAGAAAGTTCTGGCTGAGGAATGGGTGATGCAAACGGGGAAACTCCCACCTTTCATTTTTCTGGAATGAAATCCTTAATTTTGAGTGTTCCCAAACTGCCAGGAGTGCTGCTCATTTTCATCCAAAGCTTCGTTGGTTTAAGGCGAGGGAGAAGCCAAAATATTTCCTTTGTCACCCTCTGCCATCACTCCTACCTCAACAATTTCTATTTTTTTTTCATTTTTATATTCAAAATTTACATTTTGTCAAGTGGTTTATGGTGGAGGAAGCCATCATTTACCTCAGGTTTAACTCATTGGTGGCCACAAAGCTCTTTATTTCTTATTATTCTCCTTTTCCAGGAACACCTTTGTATTTACTGTTATGAATATATATATTTATCAAAAACAAAGAAGTAATATATAAAAATATATATTATATATTATATAAATATATATATTTATTATATATAATAAATATTTATATGTTCATTATATATAATATATTTTATATATTATATATAATATAATATATATTATAAAATATATATAACATATATATAATAAATATTTATTATGTGTAATAAATATTATATATATTTATATATATAATAAATATTTATTATGTATATATATAAATATATATATATAATATATATCTTGTTATTTACTACTCTGAATTTTCACTCCATTTTTCCACACGTTTCAACCTTCAAGGTGAAACCCACTTGCCTCTTAACACCAAATTAAATGGGAAAAAATAGAAATATTTCTGCAGCCTTAAAGGCAATTTTTTCAGCTGTTACATTTGGGATTTGAAATTATTTTGGCACCCCAATAATATCCCGTCACCACACTCCCCTCGTTCCGTGGAGAACTGAAATAAGAAATAAGAAATCCATGTGAGTTTTCCATGATCAAAATGAGAATCTGATTCCTTGCAGCTCCTCCCCTGTGGCTCAGACCAGCCCTGCCCTCATTTGCTCTTAATTATAAATTAAAATTAATTATAAAAAAGTAAGAACAGAAAGGTTCTATACCTGTAATTCACCCACGACTAAAAAAATGGTCAGAATTTTATATTTAACAGATTAAAATAAAATTAAAACCAAGCTCAGGGGGCGTCTGAGCAGAGTCAAATTATTTACCTGCGATAAATAATGAAGTTATTCACAATTGGCATGTGAATATTTTATTTCTATTTATTTTATTGATATTTATGTGACTATTTTATTTCTCTTTATTTTATTTCTCTTTCTTGAGCAGTTTAACCGTGCTCTGTCTCAGCCTGTGACATTAAATTGATCAATTGATAATTGATATCAGCTGATACCAAAGCAGGATTTAATAAGATTCCTCTGGAATTTACAATTTTTTCAGCTCACCCTGTTGCTGACCTGACAAATTAGATTGTAATTAATGGTAATTAATGGTAATTAACACACCCTTCAAACTCCACATTTCCCGCTCTGCTGAGAGCTCATTGTGAAAAATTTCATCGCCATTCACTCAAATTTGCTCCAGGAAATTCCTTTTTTCACGGAATTGAAGTTGGGAAGACCTCCCAGATCGTGGTCTCCACTCAAAATCTTCATTTTTTCACATTTTTTCACCTTTTTTTTCCCTTTTTTTCCAACACTTCCAGCCTTGCTGACTCCACCAGCTCTTCCCACGCATGACAGAATTTTCCATGGGGGAATTTCTCCCTAAAAAAAAATTCCTCCTCTCAGGGAATTGTGGAAATTTTTTTATTCCTGTGAACAAATTAACCTTCACCAGACATCAAAACCTTCATCATTCCAAGCCAAAAAAAAAAATTTTATATTTATTATTTATGCAAATCAGGCACTTCATTAACCCCAACCCTGCTGTTTTCCCAGGATATTGAAATGCAAACCCTCTGGAATTTTAGCAGGAGGAAGGAGGACCCAAAACATTGAAATCACCACGAATAATTTTAAAATCCTGTTTAAAATGGGTCATTTTTTGGTTTTTTGCCTTTCCCAGGAAGAAGCCTCTCTCCAAAGACGTTTCTCTGCAGCACATCGGATGATTCATTTCCACAGGTAACCTGCAAAAATTCAATATTCAATTGGAATAATTTAATTTTTCATTTCTATTCCAATCATTTCATTCCAATTACATTGCGATAACTCAAATTTACTTCCTTGCCATCAACTCCAAAACATCTTTTTAGGGTTTCTTCCCCAGTTTTTTGGGTTCTTTCCCCACTTTTCCGGTTCTTTCCCCACTTTTTAGGGTTTCTTCCTCATTTTTAGGGTTCTTTCCTCGCTTTTTTTTTTGGGTTCCCCACTTTTTAGGGTTTCTCCCCCACTTTTTAGGGTTCATTCCCCAATTTTTAGGGTTCCTTCCCCACTTTTAAGGTTCCTTCCCCACATTTTAGAGTTATTTTGTCACTTTTTAGGATTTATCCCCCATTTTTTATGATTTATTCCCCACTTTTGAGGATTTCCTCCCCACTTTTCGCATTCTTTCCCCACTTTTAGGATTATTTTGCCACTTTTTAGGGTCCCTTCCCCACTTTTCATGGTTCCTTCCCCACTTTTAGGTTTCTTTATCCACTTTTTAGGGTTCTTTCCCAGCTCTTCAGGGTTCCTTCCCCACTTTTAGGGTTATTTCTCCACTTTTTAAGGTTTATTCCCCTCTTTTAGGGTTCTTTTCCCCACTTTTTAGGGTTTATTCCCCACTTTTTGGTTTCTTTCTCCATGTTTAGGGCTCCTTCCCCACTTCTAGGGTTCCTTCCCCACTTTTTAGGTTTCTTTCCCCACTTTTAGGGTTCTCTCCCACTTTTTAGGGCTCCTTCCCCACATTTTAAGGTTCCTTCCCCACTTTTAGAGTTTCTTTCTGACTTTTAGGGTTTCTTCCCCATTTTTAGGGCTCCTTCCCCACATTTTACAGTTTCTTCCCACTTTTAGGGTCTATTCTCCACTTTTTAGGGCTCCTTCCCCACTTTTTTGCATTCTTTCCCCACATTTTAGGGTTATTTTGCCACTTTTTAGGGTTCCTTCCCCACTTCTAGGGTTCCTTCTCCACTTTTAGATTTCTTTCTCCACTTTTTATGGTTTCTTTCCCACTTTTTAGGCTTCCCTCCCCACTTTTTATGGTTTCTTTCCCACTTTTTAGGGTTCTCTCCTCACTTTTTATGATTTATTCCCCACTTTTGAGGATTTCCTCCCCACTTTTCGCATTCTTTCCCCACTTTTAGGATTATTTTGCCACTTTTTAGGGTTCCTTCCCCACTTTTCATGGTTCCTTCCCCACTTTTAGGTTTCTTTATCCACTTTTTAGGGTTCTTTCCCAGCTCTTCAGGGTTCCTTCCCCACTTTTAGGGTTATTTCTCCACTTTTTAAGGTTTATTCCCCTCGATTTCTTCCCCACTTTAGGGTTCTTTCCCTACTTTTTAAGGTTCCCTCCCCACTTTTAGGGTTCTCTCCCCACTTTTAGGGTTCTCTCCCCACTTTTTAGGGTTCCTTCCCCACATTTTAAGGTTTCTTCCCCACTTTTAGAGTTTCTTTCTGACTTTTAGGGTTTCCTCCCCATTTTTAGGCCTCCTTCCCCACATTTTACAGTTTCTTCCCACTTTTAGGGTCTATTCTCCACTTTTTAGGGCTCCTTCCCCACTTTTTTGCATTCTTTCCCCACATTTTAGGGTTATTTTGCCACTTTTTAGGGTTCCTTCCCCACTTCTAGGGTTCCTTCTCCACTTTTAGACTTCCCTCCCCACTTTTTATGGTTTCTTTCCCACTTTTTAGGCTTCCCTCCCCACTTTTTATGGTTTCTTTCCCACTTTTTAGGGTTCTCTCCTCACTTTTTATGATTTATTCCCCACTTTTGAGGATTTCCTCCCCACTTTTCGCATTCTTTCCCCACTTTTAGAGTATTTTGCCACTTTTTTGAGTTTCTTCCCCACTTTTAGGGTTCCTTCCTCACTTTTTAGGGTTCCTTCTCTAGTTTCTAGGAGGAAAAAAGAGAATTTTTTTGGCAGCTCCCAGTCCCTGAGGTGATTTTTTAGCACAATAATTACTGTTGGAATGTCAACACAAGGGGTTTTTCTGCAGTGGAAATCTCTGTTTAAATAACATTTCTAAATCTTAATTTTTTTATTATTATTATTTTTTATTAAGATATTATCTTGACTGCTTTTATTCGTCTTCTTCCTCCAAAAATCGGTTAAAAACTCTAAAAAATCTCAGTAAATCTTCTCTGATTGATCTTTTGTTGCTCTCCTGCCTTTCCCCCTGGTGCAAACTTTCCTAATCCAAATTCTTTTCCTGCCTGCCATGCTAAAAAAACTCCCAGTGGTGGAATTTAAACAGCAGAAGGAACAGAAAAATTCAGCTCGTTCCAGGTGTGCTGGTGAGGATGATTCCAGTGGCAGAGCCTGGAGATTCAATCTGAAAAGCAAAAAAAATGATAAAACCCCCCAGAATTAAATTATCTCAAGAAAAGCAATGGTTCAAGGTAAATCCTTACTAAAAAAAAAAAGGTTTTTTGAATCGTTGATTCATTAATTTTAGATTATTTTGAAATGAGGGAAAAAGAAAAGAAGAGAAATCAATGTTTTGTTTTCAGTTTTGTTTTGGAGGTCTGGGGTTTGATTTGCAGCATTAATTCCTCACCTCAGTTTGCTTTGATTATTGATTTTTTTTTTTACTCTTTTTATTCCACGATTTTCACCCCTGAGCTGCTGAATTTGGAGTTAAACTCTGGGGCAGGTGAGAGAAAAATCCTGTCAGCCCCAATCAGCTTTTCCTGGGGAATTGTGGCCCCGAGGGACAGCGGGAATGGGGACAGCAGCCAAACCCAGCCCGAGGTGGCACCGACAGCGAGGGCACGAAAGTTCGGGGTGCTCGGGCCGGGGGGCAGCAACCGGCAGGAAAAGAAAAGAAATTAAAAATCAGGCAGCCCAGAGTGGATGTGCTCTGAAATGTGCGTGTTTGAGTTAAATCAAGGGTTAAATGAAGGGGTTAAATCAGAGTTAGATCAAGGGTTAAATCAGAGTTAAATCAAGGAATCGGAATTAAATCAGGAGTTAAATCAAGAATTAAATCAGTAACTAAATCCAGAGTAACATCCAGAATTAAATCCAGAACCAAATCAAGGGTTAAATCAGAATTAAATCAGGAGTTAAATCAATAGTTAATTCAGAATTAAATCAAGGGTTAAATCAAGAAATAAATCAAGAAAAATCAGAATTAAATCAGTAACTAAATCCAGAGTAAAATCCAGAATTAAATCAGAATTAAATCAAGGGTTAAATCAGAATTAAATCAAGGGTTAAATCAGAGTTAAGTCAAGGGTTAAATCAGAGTTAAATCAGGGGTTAAATCAGAGTTAAATCAAGGGTTAAATCAGAATTAAATCAAGAATTGAAATCAGAATTAAATCAGAATTAAATCAAGGGTTAAATCAGAATTAAATCAGAATTAAATCAGAATTAAATCAGAATTAAATCTATAACCAAATCCAGAGTAAAATCCAGAGTAAAATCCAGAGTAAAATCCAGAATTAAATCCAGAATTAAATCCAGAATTAAATCCATAATTAAATCAGAATTAAATCGAGAAATAAATCAGAATTAAATCAATAATCAAATCCAGAGTAAAAATCCATAATTAAATCAAGAATTAATTCAGAATTAAATAATGATTTAAACCCCAACCAGAGAGAGGTTTCACCTTGGAAACCTCCCCTGGGATTTGCTGGATTTTTCTGTGGATTTGGAATTATGGAGCCACCCCTGGAATTGCCCAAGGCCAGGCTGGAGAGGAAAAACCTGGGCCAGGGGAAGTGTCCCTGCCATGGGCTTTGCCAGGTCCCTTCCACCCAACCGTTCAATAACTAAATCCAGAGTAAAATCCAGAATTAAATCCAGAGTAAAATCCAGAATTAAATCAAGAATTAATTCATAATTAAATCCATAACTAAATCCAGAGTAAAATCCAGAATGAAATCAGAATTAATTATTTACTTCTTGATTTATTTAATTAATTCTTGATTTATTTAAACCCCAACCAGAGAGAGGTTTCACCTTGGAAACCTCCCCTGGGATTTGCTGGATTTTTCTGTGGATTTGGAATTACGGAGCCACCCCTGGAATTGTCCAAGGCCAGGCTGGAGAGGAAAAACCTGGGCCAGGGGAAGTGTCCCTGCCATGGGCTTTGCCAGGTCCCTTCCACCCAACCGTTCTGATGAATAGAATAAAATTGATTAAAGCTGATTAATTCCAAATTTTAATTGAATTTTTATTTGGGGAAATAACAGAAATAACAGTTTGCTCTCAGGGCTTTGCAGCAATCCTGGAGCAACCTAAACCAAGTATTTTCCAAAGAAAATTCTCATTTGAAAAATGAGAATTAATTAATGAAAATTAATGAATTAATTAATGAAAATTAATGAAAAATGCAGGTGTATTTTTAGCACGTGGAAATACCAATTTGATGAGCTGAAATTTTCCCCAATGGAAGATTTTTATTTGATTTTAGCTGTTGGACCAGATTTTATCTGTATCAACAGTATTTTATTTAGGATTTTTTATTGAGGATTTGGATCCTGATTCCTTTGGTTGAAAAGAGTTTATCAATGCAAAGCAGATTTTTTTATTTTATTT
Organism: Pyrgilauda ruficollis; assembly: GCF_017590135.1. Taxonomy (NCBI): domain Eukaryota; kingdom Metazoa; phylum Chordata; class Aves; order Passeriformes; family Passeridae; genus Pyrgilauda; species Pyrgilauda ruficollis. The sequence goes on from NW_024524000.1 coordinate 7,294, forward strand.
TTTTTTAATTCAGGCATTTTTTTCTGTCATGAAAAGAGAAAAAATTCATTAATTTCAGCATTTCACTAGTGGCTCAGCCAGCCCTGCCCTTCCTTTCCTCCCAACAGTCTTGGCATGAACGGATGGAGCTGCAGGTCAGGATTTACCAAAAAAAACCTGAATTTTTTTCACCCAAATCAAATTTCCTCCCTCTCTGAAAACCCATTCGTGCTGGGAGCAGAAATCCCTACCAGAGAACCCTGCTCTGATGAAAACCAAATCAAAACCTCAGGAAAAAACCTAAAACTGCTGCCAAAAAACGGCAACAAAATTCCTCAGGCGCTGAAAACTTCCTGGTGCATCGGTAAACACGAAAAGATGAAATTAAAAAGATTTAATTTTTAAATCAAAATCTTGCATATTTTAATTAAAACAGGGATGTATTGCTCAGCTTTCCCGGCAGAAAATTTGAGGCAGCGTCACACAAGAATCCAAATTCTTTTATTTATGGCGACCCTGCATAAATTTGGGCCCTTAAATCCAAATTATTCTTTGCTGCGTGCAGGTGAAATTAAAATCATTTGGGTGTCTCGTTGCCAGGCAGCGCTGGGAGCTTGGCCATGACTGATTTGTGTGGTTTTAATTCATTAATTTAATTGAGAATCACAGATTTAGAGCGTCTTTAAGGCGGGGGGAAACCTCAAAAATCTCCTGGCTCAGCGTTTCCTTCAGGGCTTCTCTCACTCTGCTGCTTCGAGGGTTTAACTCTGCTCCGAGCCTGGAAATGAAGTGGTGTCCACACAAATTTTTAGTCAAATTGCTGTTTTTTAGTTGTTCTGAAACAAATCCCTCACTTTGGGAGCTGTCCCACAAAAGTGGGATTAACCCCGCCCCTCTTGGGCTCTGCTAAATAAATAAATTTAAAAATATTCATTTCTGATTAACCCCGCCCCTCTTGGGCTCTGCTAAATAAATAAATCTAAAAATATTCATTTCTGATTAACCCCGCCCCTCTTGGGCTCTGCTAAATAAATAAATCAAAAAATATTCATTTCTGATTAACCCCACCCCTCTTGGGCTGTGCTAAATTAAAAAAAAAAAAATCTCAATTTTTGATTAAACTCACCCTAATTGGGCTGTGCTAAATAAATAAATTAATTAATCTCAATTTCTGATTAACCTCACCCCACTTGGACTGTGCTAAATAAATTTTTTTTAAATCTCAATTTCTGGTTGAATTCGCCCCCACTTGGGCTGTGCTAAATAAATATTTTAAAAAATCTCAATTTCTGATTAATCTCACCCCATTTGGACTGTGCCAAAATTTTAAAATAATAAAAAAAAATCTCAATTTTTGATTGACCTCACCCCACTTGGGCTGTGCTAAATAAATAAATAAATCTCATTTTCTGATGAACTTCACCCCACTTGGATTGCGCTAAAAAATCTTTTTTAAAATCTCAGTTTCTGATTAATCTCACCCCACTTGGAGTGTGCTAAATAAATAAATAAATAAATAAATCTGGATGGATTTCTGATTAATCTCACCTCACTTGGACAGGTGTTCCCACAGGAAGGGATTTGCAAGAGATTTGTCTGTGGGGGAAAAGATGCTGAAAGAAACTTGGGGCAGGTGTGGAAAACCAGAATTGGGGTGAGAAATAGGGTTTTAAACCCAGAGTTATTCTGTCTTTACATGATTAGTACAGTTGCTGCTGAGTGGCATTTGGGAGATGTCATGAGCTTGAAATTCTTCAAGAATTGAACCAAAAATCTCGAAGTTGGTGGTCCTGAAATGGCACCAGGTGCTGAGCTCTGAGGTGCCTTTACCCCTCTCTGAGCATGAGAGTGGATCTTTCTCTGGCTGTGGAATTATGGAACCACCCCTGGAAGTGTCCAAGGCCAGGTTGGAGAGGATTCAGCAAGAGAGGGCTGAGTGACATTTGGAGATAGATACCATGAGTTTGAAATTCCTCCAGAATTCAACCAAAAATCTTGAAATTGGTGGTCCTGAAATGGCACCAGGTGTTCCCACAGGAAGGGATTTCCAAGAGATTTCTCTGTGGGGGAAAAGAGGTGCTGAAAGGAACTTGGTGCAGGTGTGGAAAACCAGAATTGCAGTGAGAAAAATAGGGTTTTAAAACCGTATTTCATCTGACAGCTGGAATTCAGAGCCCTGGGGCTGCTGGAAACTGGAATTTCATGGAATTCTGGAAAGCTTTGGGTCGGAAAGACCTTAAAGATCACCCAGTTCCATGGGCAGGGACACCTTCCCCTCTCCCAGGTTTTTCCAAACCAGCTAACCCTGCCAAGACACCCCTCAAAATTCCCTTTACGTCCCAGCCACTTCCCGGGATGTGAGGCACAAACGTTAATTACGAGCAGCTAATTAACACCCTGGAGAAAGGCTCTGCAGATCCATTCCTCCCAGGAATTCGTGCAGAGGGAGCTGGGTGTGGAATTCTGCATCATCCCCAGCAAGAGGAGAGACCTGGGAATGTAGAGTTGGAAGAGTCTTGGGAGAAAAATCCGAATTTTCCGGGGGTTGTTGTGACCGGAGCTGTGTTTGAATTTGACACTCTCAATTACAGAGTGGAGGAACAACTGGGAGGGGAAGGAAAAAAAAGCAAATTGCTCATGTGAGCAGCAAAATCGTGATGGAAAAATGGAGAATTCAGGGAAAATAAAATCGCTGATTGATTAAAATCCTCTTGTAGAGAAGCAGCTGGAATGAGGAAAATCCCCCATTTCTGAAATATTCTGGTCCAGCCTGTAGTGGGTTTAAAAAAAAAAAATCTTGAAGTGGTTTAATTTATTTTTTTTTCTTCTTTCTCTCCAATTTTATGCTTCCAACTCTTGGGGTGCAAGAAAGAGTAAAGTAAAAAAAGCCATCGGGGGGTAAGAACATGAATGTGGTGAGCTGCAGATACAGCCAGTGCAGGAAATGACATTTTCCAGCATCAGGGATTAATCCAATCTTGGAATTATTAAGGCTGGACGAGACCTCTGAGATTACCAAACCCAACCCCTTTTTATTTTGCATTGTTTGTCCAATTTTTATTTTAAAAAATCAAAACTTGCAGCTGTGTGGGGACAACGTCCTCGTTCCCCAGGTCCTTAACACTCCTTGGAACCAAGTGCTGCCCTTGCTCTGTTGCTTCTGCTCTACAATTAAAAAAAATTAATTTAATTCCATTTATTCCATTAAAAATTCCAGGTTTTGGTTGGACATCTTCCCTCTGACCTGCAGTTTTCAGCAGGACAATTTTTAATTTCACTGCTGAGAGCACAGCTCTGGTCTTTAACCCATGAGAATTTCTTTTTTCCTGATTCCACACCAGTTTCCAGGGATTTTGGGGTTCTCTCACAAATGGAAATGTGGATTTTTTTTGGCTTGAGCTTCTATTTGTTTTCACTTCCAGGTTTAAACAATTTCTCCCTGCAGAGCTGAGTCCTTTAGGGCAAAATATCCCAAATATCCCTTAAAGTAAATGATAAATTCTTTAGGGCCCTGCCTGTTGTATTTCACTGCTCACTTTTCCCAGTAAATTAAATTTTATTTTATTTTATTCTATTCTATTTTACTCTATAAAATATTCATTTCACAGGATAAAATGTTCCTTTTCCAGGATAAAAATGTTCCTTTCCATGAGATAAAATATTTTTTTTTCCAGGACAAGATATTAATTTTTCCAGAAACATTCCTTTTCCAGGGCAAAATATTCCTTTTTCCCAGGATAAAATACTCCTTTTTCCAGGACAAGATATTCATTTTTCCAGAATTATTCCTTTTCCAGGACAAAATGTTCCTTTTTGCAGGATAAAATGTTCCTTTTCTAGAATAAAATACTCCTTTTCTAGGAAAAAATATTTCTTTCACAGGATAAAATATTTCTTTTCCAGGATAAAATATTTTTTTTCCAGGATGAAGTATTATTTTCCAGGATAAAATATTCCTTTACTCAGGATAAAATACTCCTTTTCCCGGGATAAAATATTCCTTTTCCCAGAAATATTCCTTTTCCAGGATAAAATATTCTCTTCCTGGATAAAATATTCTTTTCCTGGGATAAAAATATTCCTTCTCCCAGGACAAAATATTCCTTTTTCCACAAATATTCCTTTTCCAGGATAAAATATTACCTTTTCCAGAAATATTCCTTTTCCCAGGATAAAATATTCATTTTCCCAGGATAAAATATTCATTTTCCCAGGACAAAATATTCCTTTTTCCAGAAATATTCCTTTTCCTAGGATAAAATATTCCTTTTTCCAGGATGAAGTATTATTTTCCAGGATAAAATATTCCTTTACCAAGGACAAAATACTCATTTTCCCAGGATAAAATATTCCTTTTCCTAGGACAAAATATTCCTTTTTCCACAAATATTCCTTTTCCAGGATAAAATATTTTTTTCTAGGATAATTTTTTTGTTCCAGGATAAAATTTTCCTTTTCCTGGGATAAAAATATTCCTTTTCCCTGAAATATTCCTTTTCCAGGATAAAATATTCTCTTCCTGGATAAAATATTCTTTTCCCAGGACAAAATATTCCTTTTCCCAGAAACATTCCTTTTCTGGGAAAAAATATTCCTTTTTCCAGGATAAAATATTCATTTTCCCAGCATAAAATATTCCTTTTCCCAGGACAAAATATTCCTTTTTCCAGGATGAAGTATTATTTTCCAGGATAAAATATTCCTTTACCAAGGACAAAATACTCATTTTCCCAGGATAAAATATTCCTTTTCCTAGGACAAAATATTCCTTTTTCCACAAATATTCCTTTTCCAGGATAAATATTTTTTTCTAGGATAATTTTTTTGTTCCAGGATAAAATTTTCCTTTTCCTGGGATAAAAATATTCCTTCTCCCAGGACAAAATATTCCTTTTTCCACAAATATTCCTTTTCCAGGATAAAATATTACCTTTTCCAGAAATATTCCTTTTCCCAGGATAAAATATTCATTTTCCCAGCATAAAATATTCCTTTTCCCAGGACAAAATATTCCTTTTTCCAGAAATATTCCTTTTCCTAGGATAAAATATTCCTTTTTCCATTTATTTTATTTTATTCTATTCTATTTTACTCTATAAAATATTCATTTCACAGGATAAAATGTTCCTTTTCCAGGATAAAAATGTTCCTTTCCATGAGATAAAATATTTTTTTTTCCAGGACAAGATATTAATTTTTCCAGAAACATTCCTTTTCCAGGGCAAAATATTCCTTTTTCCCAGGATAAAATACTCCTTTTTCCAGGACAAGATATTCATTTTTCCAGAATTATTCCTTTTCCAGGACAAAATGTTCCTTTTTGCAGGATAAAATGTTCCTTTTCTAGAATAAAATACTCCTTTTCTAGGAAAAAATATTTCTTTCACAGGATAAAATATTTCTTTTCCAGGATAAAATATTTCTTTTCCTGGATAAAATATTCATTTCACAGGATAAAATGTTCCTTTTCCAGGATAAAATGTTCCTTTTCCAGGATATAAATATCCTTTTCCAGGATAAATATTCCTTTCATCAGATAAATGTTCATTTTCCAGGACAAAATATTCCTTTTTCCAGGAATATTCCTTTTCCAGGATAAAATATTCTTTTCCCGGGATAAAATATTCCTTTTCCTAGGATAAAATATTCCTTTTTCCAGGATGAAGTATTATTTTCCAGGATAAAATATTCCTTTACCCAGGACAAAATACTCATTTTCCCAGGATAAAATATTCCTTTTCCTAGGACAAAATATTCCTTTTTCCACAAATATTCCTTTTCCAGGATAAATATTTTTTTCTAGGATAATTTTTTTGTTCCAGGATAAAATTTTCCTTTTCCTGGGATAAAAATATTCCTTTTCCCAGAAATATTCCTTTTCCAGGATAAAATATTCTCTTCCTGGATAAAATATTCTTTTCCCAGGACAAAATATTCCTTTTCCCAGAAATATTCCTTTTCCAGGATAAAATATTCATTTTCCCAGCATAAAATATTTATTTTTCCAGGACAAAATATTCCTTTTTCCGGAAATATTCCTTTTCCAGGATAAAATATTTTTTTCCAGGATAAAATATTCCTTTTCCCAGGACAAAATATTCCTTTTTCCAGGACAAAATATTCCTTTTTCCAGCAATATTCCTTTTCCAGGATAATTTTTTTTTTTCCAGGATAAAATATTCCTTTTCCCAGGACAAAATATTCCTTTTTCCAGGACAAAATATTCCTTTTTCCAGCAATATTCCTTTTCCAGGATAATTTTTTTTTTTCCAGGATAAAATATTCCTTTTCCCAGGACAAAATATTCCTTTTCCCACCAATATTCCTTTTCCAGGATAAAATATTCCCCTTGAAGGCAGTGCCAGAATTCCCCCGTGCCGCGGGCGGGTGCCGCGGATGCTGCTCTGCTGCTGAACCTCTTCGTTAGCGCGGATTAATTAAATCAATTAATGAGGACAGAGCTGTGGGTGTTGCCTTTGAAGCCGCCGAGGTTCCGAGGGGTCGGGATTTGTGGGGTGGGAAGAGCTGGGGTTCATTCCTCACCGCCCCGGCTCAGTCCTCTTTTAAATCGAGGCTAAAACTTGATTTAGTTCTGATTGATTGATTTAATTTGACTCTTGATTTAAACCAGGAACCTTTTAAACCAGGAACCTTTTAAACCTCCTCTTTTTAAACCAGGAACCTTTTAAACCAGGAATCTTTTAAACCAGAAATCTTTTAAGCCAGAAATCTTTTAAACCTCCTCTTTTAAACCAGGAATATTTTCAACCAAGAATCTTTTAAATCTTTTAAACCAGGAACTCTTAAACCTCTTTTAAACCAGGAATCTTTTAAACCAAGAATCATTTAAATCTCCTCTTTTTAAACCAGGACTCTTTTAAACCAGGAATCTTTTAAACCTCCTCTTTTTAAACCATGAATCTCTTAAACCTCCTCTTTTAAACCAGGAACCTTTTAAACCAGGGACCTTTTAAACCAGGAATCTTTTACACCTCCTCTTTTTAAACCAGGAATCATTTAAACCAGGAATCTTTCAAACCTCCTCTTTTAAACCAGGAATCTGTTAAACCCCCTCTTTTTAAACCAGGAATCTCTTAAACGTCCTCTTAAGCCAGGAATCTCTTAAGCCAGGAATCTTTTAAGCCAGGAATTTTTTAAGCCAGGAATCTTTTAAACCTCCTCTTTTAAAGCAGGACTCTTTTAAGCCAGGAATCTTTTAAAACTCCTGTTTTAAACCAGGAATATTTTCAACCTCCTCTTTTTAAACCAGGAATCTTTTAAACCAGGAATCTTTTAAACCAGGAATCTTTTAAACCAGGAATCCATCAAACCAGGAATCTCTTAAACCAGGAATCTCAAACCAGGAATCTCTTAAACCAGGAATCTTTTAAACCTTCTCTTTTAAACCAGGAATCTTTTAAACCAGGAATCTTTTAAACCAGAACTCTTTTAAACCAGGAATCTTTTAAACCAGGAATCCTTTAAACCAGGAATCTTTTAAACCTCCTCTTTTAAACGAGGAATCTTTGAAACCAGGAATCTTTGAAACCAGGAATCTTTGAAACCAGGAATCTTTTAAACCTCCTCTTCTAAACCAGGAATCTTTTAAACCTCCTCTTTTAAACCAGGAGTCTTTTAAACCAGGAATCTTTTAAACCTCCTCTTCTAAACCAGGAATATTTTAAACCTTCTCTTTTAAACCAGGAATCTTTTAAACCCGGAATCTCTTAAATGTCCTCTCTTAAACCATTAATCTTTTAAGCCAGGAATCCTTTAAATCTCCTCTTTTAAGCCAGGACTCTCTTCTCCCCCACAGTTTCAGGGAGCCGGGGCGTGCCCAGGGACGGATCCGTGTCCCGCGGGATGCAGCTCTTCCCGGAGAGGAGCAGCTTCCATGGACCAAGCTCCCCATCCCTCAGAGGCACCTGCACGGAGCTGCAAGAGCAGTGCACACCCAAAAAGGTTGGAGTGGCATCCATGGAATTACAGAACCTGGAGGGTTTGGGTTGGGATGGACCTGAAAAATCATCCCGAAAAGAATTTCCACCACCCCAGGGTGCTCCCACCGTGGGTACTTCCATGCTCTCATGCTTCCAGAATTCCAAATATTAAAAAAAAAAAAAAAA
>NW_024524000.1:16984-127586 GCF_017590135.1 Pyrgilauda ruficollis
CAGGACTCTTTTAAACCAGGAATCTTTTAAACCTCCTCTTTTTAAACCATGAATCTCTTAAACCTCCTCTTTTAAACCAGGAACCTTTTAAACCAGGGACCTTTTAAACCAGGAATCTTTTACACCTCCTCTTTTTAAACCAGGAATCTTTTAAACCAGGAATCATTTAAACCAGGAATCTTTCAAACCTCCTCTTTTAAACCAGGAATCTGTTAAACCCCCTCTTTTTAAACCAGGAATCTCTTAAACCAGGAATCTTTTAAACCAGGAATCTTTTAAATCTCCTCTTTTTAAACCAGGAATCTCTTAAACGTCCTCTTAAGCCAGGAATCTCTTAAGCCAGGAATCTTTTAAGCCAGGAATTTTTTAAGCCCGGAATCTTTTAAACCTCCTCTTTTAAAGCAGGACTCTTTTGAGCCAGGAACCTTTTAAGCCAGGAATCTTTTAAAACTCCTGTTTTAAACCAGGAATATTTTCAACCTCCTCTTTTTAAACCAGGAATCTTTTAAACCAGGAATCCATCAAACCAGGAATCTCTTAAACCAGGAATCTTTTAAACCTCCTCTTTTAAATGAGGAATCTTTGAAGCCAGGAATCCTTTAAACCAGGGATCTTTTAAACCTCCTCTTCTAAACCAGGAATCTTTTAAACCCGGAATCTCTTAAACGTCCTCTCTTAAACCAGGAATCTTTTAAGCCAGGAATCTTTTAAACCTCCTCTTCTAAACCAGGAATCCTTTAAACCTCCTCTTTTAAGCCAGGACTCTCTTCTCCCCCCAGTTTCAGGGAGCCGGGGCGTGCCCAGGGACGGATCCGTGTCCCGCGGGATGCAGCTCTTCCCGGAGCGGAGCAGCTTCCATGGACCAAGCTCCCCATCCCTCAGAGGCACCTGCACGGAGCTGCAAGAGCAGTGCACACCCAAAAAGGTTGGAGTGGCATCCATGGAATTACAGAACCTGGAGGGTTTGGGTTGGGATGGACCTGAAAAATCATCCCGAAAAGAATTTCCACCACCCCAGGGTGCTCCCACCGTGGGTACTTCCATGCTCTCATGCTTCCAGAATTCCAAATATTAAAAAAAAAAAAAAAATTAAACTATTTTAAACAAATATTAAACAATTTTAAAATAATATTTTTTAAATTAAACCATTTTAAACAAATATTGAGCAATTTTAAATAAATATTTTAAAAAATTAAACCATTTTAAACAAATATTAAAAAAACCCAAACAGTGATTGCTTAGAGTGGATGAGGTGGAGATGTTCCCCCAAAACCACTGGAAATCCGTGGTAAATTCTCACTTTTCATTGGAATAAACCCTTTTTCTTTCTCTAATTCCTGCAGAGGCTGCAGGGCCTGGTGAGACCCTCCTGAGGAAACGCAGCAAGGCCAGCCTGGGCTCTTCTCCTGCCTCCCACTCCAAAGCTGTCCTGCCTCCAATCCCACCTGGATGGAAAAGCAGCAACCCCTGACAGCCCCTTCCATGCCCATTTCTGCCACACTGACTCCCTCTAACCCTGCTTTTCATCTCCTTCTCTGCAAAAATCTATCAAATATTACTGCTGAATCCATTTCTGATTAAGTCTCCAAAACAAAAAAAAAGGGTTATTTATTTATAACTTTATTAAAAAGTAATTTCTGTATCTACCAAAGCCAGAAATTATTTCCCTGGGCACTCTCAGCTGGGAAATGGTGGAGATTTTGTTTTTTCCTGCCATGGAATTGTAGCTTCCATTAATTTTGTAGATTTAATTGAGGTGTGGAAGCACCAGGGCTTCTGATAATATTGTCTGTATTGTAGGACTGGTGAATTATTTAGAAGAGGGATTTTGTGAAATGTTCAGAGGGAAATTGGGAGCGAAAACCAGTTCAGAGTTGGGGGTTTTTTAAAAAATAAAATGTGGTTGAGTCACAATTATTTGATTTGCAAGTGGATTTAAAGAACTTAGTGAGGAGCCATCAGCAAAAATGAAAATTATTGAGGAAGGGGCAGGGAGTGAGTGAAGATTTGGGTTTTCACAAGACAATAAAACTCCTGAATTAATGTTTGTCCTGATTCATTTTTGCCTTCTACTTCCAGAGCTTTTGCCTCAGCAGGTTCCTCCTCAGAGCCCTTTCCCTGCACAGAAAATGGGATTTTGTCCCAGTCTGGAGCCATGGAAGAGCCAAGGTTTTTGTTGATTAAATTCAATGTATTGCACCAAGCAGCTCAGGGTGAGTAATTCAGATTCAGGGAGCCTCAAATTCCAAAGCTTTTTAGGAAGCACTTTCCACGGAGCAGGATCCTCAGCAGCTCTTCCAAGGTTCCAGATTTTCACGGTGGATTTCGGCAGAACGAGAAGTCTTTCCATAGCCCTGGGGCACAGGGAGCTCAGAGCCAAAACTGCAAAATTTGGGGGTTTTTGGCCAAGGCAGTTCAGTGAGGTGAGTGCTGGACTGGACTGTAAATCCACCCAAAATCCTGCAGCAAACCATGGAATCATGGAATGGTTGGGTGGGAAGGGACCTTAAATCCCATCCAGTGTCCAGGGACACTCCCACCATCCCAGGCTGCTCCAGCCCCAGTGTCCAGCCTGGCCTTGGGCACTGCAGGGATGCAGGGGCAGCCCCAGCTGCTCTGGCAATTCCAGCCCAGCCAGGAATTCCTCATGGCCAAGATCCCATCCATGGCTGCCCTCTGGCACTGGGAGCCATTCCCTGTGTCCTGTCCATCCCTTGTCCCCAGTCCCTCTGCAGCTCTCCTGGAGCCCCTTCAGGCCCTGGAATGTGCTGGAAGCTCTCCCTGGATCCTTCCCTTCTCCAGGGAACGTTCCAGCTCTCCCAGCCTGGATCCAGCCCTGGAGCAGCTCCATGGATTCCTCTGGATTTGCTCCAGCAGCTCCAGGTGCTGCTGCTGCTGGATCCAGACCTGGATGCAGAATTCCAGCCACATCAATCTCTCCTTTTTCTTCCATCCCTGCCCAGCTCTCCCAGCCAAGACCACTTCCACATTCATCCCCAGCTCTCCACTCTTGGAAGTTGCTCCCTCCTTCATAAAACCAACCAAAATTTCCCAAAATTCCCTCATCTTGGAGTACAGAATCCTGCAAAAATCCTTGTGCCTCTTGAGTGGCCTCAGCGATTCCATCTTCTCCTATTTACAGGGAATTTTAAACTGTCCAGTGCAGGAATTGTATCTTTATTTGGATTCTACAGAGCTGAGGATACAGGTGGAGGATAAATATTCATCTGATTTCCCAGCTGCAAAAACAAATTGTTTTCCATGAGCAAGGGCTTGTTTGTATTTTCAGATAATGTTGGAAAATTATCTCCTGTTTTGCCATCAGTTCTTGAGCCCTGAGCTTCCAAAACTTCCACAACTTCCACATGTGGGATCCCACACGTGGGCCAGGGAATGCAGCCCTTGCATGGAAATAGGAGAAGGGATTTTAAAGCACCAGGGAGAAGCTGAATTTCCTGGACTCAACAAATTATCGATTTCTTATCAATTTCTTGCCTTTCCTTCCTCAGCTTTTCTGCCATTCCCTCTCTCATGCTCCCTTCCCAGACTATGGATCCAATTCCTAACCCAAAATTCAAATTCCTAACGTATGGATCCAATTCCTAACCCAAAATCCAAATTCCTAACCCAAAACATCTGGCTTGTGCTGCCCTTTCCTGCACCCTGAGGTGTGGAACATCTGGCTGAGGTTGAAGGCAATTCTGCCTGGATTATATTTGTAACATTTACATTCCTTTTCCCAGATTTTTTTTCAGGGAATTCTGGTTTTATTGGCAGGGAAGAGTGTCTGGATTACAGCAGAGTCACACCTTAAGTTGGTCAGGGTCAAACTGAGCCTGGAGTTTTACAGAGGATTTAAAGCTTTTTTGAAGAACCTCAGATTCTGATGGTTTGGGGATGTGAATCCTTTTGGAGAACCTCAAACGAAGATTTGAGTCTTTTTGGAGAACCTCAAATTGAGTTTGAGATTTTGAGTCTCTTTGAAGAACCTCAGGTTCTGATTTGGGGATTTCAATCTTTTCAGAGAACCTCAAATTCTGATGGTTTTGGGCATTTGAATCTTTTTGGAGAACCTCAAATTCTGATTTAAGTATCTTGAGTTTTTTGGGAGAACCTCAAATTCTGATGGTTTTGGGCATTTGAATTTTTTTGGAGAACCTCAAATTCTGATTTAAGTATCTTGAGTTTTTTGGGAGAACCTCAAATTCTGATGGTTTGAGGATTTGAGTCTTTTTGGAGAACCTCAAATTTTCATGGTTTAAGGACTTCAGTCTTTTTGGAGAACCTCAAATTCTGATTTGAGGATTTGAGGTTTTTGGGTGAACCTCAGATTCTGATTTGAGGATTTGAGTTTTTTGGGAGAACCTCAAATTCTAATGGTTTGAGGATTTGAATATTTTTGGAGAACCTCAAGTTCTGATTTGAGGATTTGAGTTTTTTGGGAGAACCTCAAATTCTGATGGTTTGAGGATTTGACTCTTTTTGGAGAATCTAAAATTTTGGTGGCTTAAGGACTTCAGTCTTTTTGGAGAACCTCAAATTCTAATGTTTTGAGGATTTTAATCTTTCTGGAGAACCTCAAGTTCTGATCTGAGGTTTTGGGGAGAACCTCAGATTCTGATGTTTTGAGAAGTTTTCTGGAGAACCTCAAATTCTGATTTGAGGATTTGAGCCTTTTTGGAGAACTTCAAACTCTGATTTGAATTTTTTGAGTCTTTTTGGAGAATCAGATTCTGATATCAGGATTTGAGTTTTTTGGGAGAACCTCAAATTCTGATGGTTTGAGGATTTGAGCCTTTTTGGAGAACCTCAAATTTTAACAGATTAAGGATGTCAGTCTTTTTGGAGAACCTCAGTTTCTCATGGTTTGAGATTTTGAGCCTTTCTGGAGAATCTTGAATTCTGATTTGAGATTTTGAGTCTTTTCGGAGAACCTCATTCTGGTGAAGATTTGAGTCTTGCCTGGGACCCCAAATCCAGACAGTTGTGAGGATTTGAGTCTTGCTGGGAGACCTCAAATCCCAAATTTCCTCCTCCCCAGCTGCTCCAGGCTCCCATCGATGCTGGATTTAGGGAAACTTGGATCTGATGGTGGGGTCTTCTCCAGAACTCCCCCAGCCAGGCTGAGTCTTTCCCATTTTCTCTCATATTAGAAAAAAATGGTGAGTTCTTACTCAGATTGGATATTCATGGAAAATTTCTTCGTGGAAAGGGCTGGAACAGGGCAGTGGAGTCCCCATGCCTGGAGGATTCTCATCAGTGGTGGCCTTGGCACTGCTGGGAACGGTTGGATGATCTTAGAGGGCTTTTCCAACCTGAACTATTCCACGATTCCGTTAATTTTCCAGCCACCAGCAAGGCATGAAACAAGACACAAAGCCAACAGCCTTTGAAGAGGATACAGATTTATTTCACTTTAAAAAAACCAACCCAAACCCCACCCTAAACCCAACCGGCCACCCCAAAAGCGGTCGGGCTCCTTCCCTTCTCCAGCCTCTGCTAAAAAATAAGTGTTCTGATCTCTACACAAACATTAAAACTGAGCTAATCAGCAGCCCCAGCCTGGAGGGGGAGCCTGGGGTTAATTAATTTTGGCTAACAAGGCCCTTCTGCCTGGACCTTTCCTCCTCTGTCCTCCAGCAGGAAGGGAATTGCCGCCTCTTCTGCGACTCCATAAATATTCCCGACGCACTCATGACGCCAGAAGTTACAAAAAATGCCCCTGACAGCAACAAACAACCCGTGGTTGATGGGCTGGGAGTGAAAAGCACAAATGGTAAAAAAATCAGGAGTGCCCAAATCCCCCAGATATTCCCGCATCCCACGGGAACTGGGGACAACGTGCAAGGTCCTGGAGAGGAAGAGTGACCCAGAGGATGCACAGAATGTTACAGCTGGGAGCAGCTCCGTGTCAGCTCTGCTCAGTCCCTGGATAAAACAATCCCTGGATCCCACAATCCCTGGATAAAACAATCACTGGATCCCACAATCCCTGGGTAAAACAATGCTTGGATCCTACAATTCCTGGATAAAACAATCCATGGATCCCACAATTCCTGGATAAAACAATCCTTGGATCCCACAATCCCTGGGTAAAACAATCCCTGGATCCTACAATTCCTAGATAAAACAATCCCTGGATCCTACAATCCCTGGATCCTACAATTCCTGGACAAACAATCCCTGGATAAAACACCCACGGACCCGGAGTTACAGCTCTGGTGTTTCCCTGCCGTGTTTGATCTCTGAAGAACCTCACCAGTTACTCCCTGCTCCTAAAATCCTTCATCCCAAGTTTCTGTTGGCTTCCCCACCTCCCCAGTCCCAGCTGAAGCTCCGTGAAGAACCTGGAAGATGAAAATCAGGGATAAAGGTTTTGCCTCTCTCTGGATCCTTCCTGGAGCCACCACAACCAGCTGGAACATCACCTGACCTACAGCTGGCCAGCCTCCCCATCTACAAAATCCCTGGAAAAATCCCATGGCACTTGAAATTCAGCTTTTTCAGGCTCAGGAAAAACAGAAATGGGGGAAAAAAATCCTTCAGGATGTTGGGATGGAGCTGCAGGTCCTGGGTGGGGTAAAACAATCCCTGGATCCCACAATCCCCAGGTAAAACAATCCCTGGATAAAACAAACCCTGGATCCTACAATCCCTGGAAAAAACAATCCTTGGATCCTACAATTCCTGGATAAAACAATCCCTGGATCCCACAATCCCCAGGTAAAACAATCCCTGGATAAAACAAACCCTGGAAAAAACAATGCTTGGATCCTACAATTCCTAGATAAAACAATCCCTGGATCCTACAATCCCTGGATCCTACGATTCCTGGACAAACAATCCCTGGATAAAACACCCACGGACCCGGAGTTACAGCTCTGGTGTTTCCCTGCCGTGTTTGATCTCTGAAGAACCTCACCAGTTACTCCCTGCTCCTAAAATCCTTCATCCCAAGTTTCTGTTGGCTTCCCCACCTCCCCAGTCCCAGCTGAAGCTCCGTGAAGAACCTGGAAGATGAAAATCAGGGATAAAGGTTTTGCCTCTCTCTGGATCCTTCCTGGAGCCACCACAACCAGCTGGAACATCACCTGACCTACAGCTGGCCAGCCTCCCCATCTACAAAATCCCTGGAAAAATCCCATGGCACTTGAAATTCAGCTTTTTCAGGCTCAGGAAAAACAGAAATGGGGGAAAAAAATCCTTCAGGATGTTGGGATGGAGCTGCAGGTCCTGGGTGGGATGGAATTCCCTTTTCCCACACGGGGGTTTGGGGACGGGGCTAAACCAGTGCTCCCAGCACACATCATGGAGCGTTTCCCTTTTCCCACTCTGCCTCCCAGCAAGGATGAGGCCATGGAAAGCTGGGAAGGGGATTATCCCAAGCAGCTGATAAAAATCAGTAGTAAAAATAGAGGGAAGAAGTCTTGGAAAGGTGACCTTGGCTCAGGGAATGCCTGGCAGGGAGGTGCTGCCTTTCCATCACTTTGTGATTATTTTTTTTTCTGTCGTTTTTCCTTTGCTGTTAAACCCCCTTCATCCCTCCTGGATGCCTCAACTGGCCCAGCTGAGCAGGGACAGCAGCACCACCATGGGAACAAGG
The DNA here is from genome assembly GCF_017590135.1 of Pyrgilauda ruficollis. Lineage (NCBI taxonomy): Eukaryota > Metazoa > Chordata > Aves > Passeriformes > Passeridae > Pyrgilauda > Pyrgilauda ruficollis. The sequence goes on from NW_024524000.1 coordinate 24,588, forward strand.
TGCTGCTCCAGGAAAACTGCAGGGAAGCTCCGGGAAAACCAGCCAGGGGTGACACTGAGGGACAGGGAGCCTGTGCCAGGCTGGCACAAAAGCCACGAGGAAGCTGATCCCAAGGGATGGGAGAAGAACTGGGACAGGGAGAGGAAACCCAGTCCTCTCAGGATCTACTGGGAAGAATGGAAGCTCCAGCTGGGGCTGTATCCCACATCCTCCCAGCACAGGGATCAGGGATTCCCACTGGAATGGGGCTCAACCATCAGCTCCAGACACCGGGACAATTAAAGGACGGCACCAAACTGGCTCAGGGTCCAACTGATCCAAGCCAACAGCAAGGAAGTTGGGCCTCTAACAAAGCCCTGGATCAGCTTCTCCTTAAAAAGGGTTATTCCAATGGCAAAAAAAAAAAAAAAAAAAAAAAAAGGGAGGAAAATTTGGGAGCAAAAGGAGTCACCTAAAAAAATGCCAACTCGCAAAAAATGCCCAGATTGTTTCTCCATGATCCTTCCCCAAGTGGAGGATCCCCGTTCTCCCAGGAGCTTGGCACAGCCAACACCTCCCCTGTTATAAAAACACCCCCTGGAGGGGGGGGCTCCCTGCTGCTCTGCTCTGGAAAACAACAAACAGGTCCCTGCGGAAAATCCTTGGATTCACTCCTCCTTGGGCCTCCTGCTGCGGCGGCAGCGCGCCAGGAGGGGCCCGAGGCTGTTCCACACCTCGGTGTACATCAGCGTGCCCACGAAGACAAAGGCAGTGCCCAGCCAGTGCCAGCCCGTGAAGGGGTTCTGGAAGTACAGGATGGAGAAGATGAGGCTGACGAACTTGCGGAGCGTCACCACCAGGGTGACCGTCAGGGACGTGCACTCCGTGGTCAGGATGAAGACGCCGCGGATGCAGACGTACCTGGGGCAGGAGGTAAGGGACAGCTGGCGTGGAGATTGGGGATTCCCTTTGGGAATGGGCAGCCTGCTGTGCATGGGGAAACTCCCTCCCACGATCAGGTGGGTTGGAACAGGATGCTACGAACTCAGGGACATCCCAAATCTCTCAGGTCCCCCACTGTGCTGGCAAAAGGGTGACAATCCCTGCCACGGAGCCAAGGGAAGCTCCAGACTCCTCCATTTCCATGGAGAAGTTCCAGAATCCCACAATGAACCAGGTTGGAAAAGATCTTTGGACCTTTGAGGTCCAACCTAAAAACCAAAGGTTTCCTTTTCCCGTATTTTTGAAGTTACACCAACAGCAGCTCCCAAGGGCAGGGAAGACTCCAAGGATTTTCCTCCTCCTGAGAGAAGCAGGTAAGGGATAGCAGGGATGCAGACTGGGGATTCCCTTTGGGAATGGGCAGCCTGCTGTGCACGGGGAAACTCCCTCCCATGATCAGATGGGTGGCAACGGGATGCTACGAACTCAGGGACATCCCAAATCTCTCAGGTCCCCCACTGTGCTGGCAAAAGGGTGACAATCCCTGCCACGGAGCCAAGGGAAGCTCCAGACTCCTCCATTTCCATGGAGAAGAAGTCCCAGGATCCCAGAACAAACCAGGCTGGAAAAGACCTTTGAGATCATCGAGTCCAGCCTCAAAAACAGAAGTTCCCTTTCCTCGTATTTTTGGAGTTACACCAACAGCAACTCCCAAGGGCAGGGACGCCTCCAAGGATTCAGGCAGCCAGCCCCAATCCTGCTGTGCCACAAAGGGTGGGATCAAGGATAAAGGATACTGGGTGATGACGTTCATGAGGAGGTAGAACCACATGATTGGCAGGGTCAGGCCGATCACCGGCACCTGGAACAGCTCTGCAGGGAAAAAGGACGGGATGAGGTCACTGCTGGAGGAGCCTCTCTCCTTGCCAGGACTAACTAACCATGATCCAGGACTCCCTGCAGCCTTGCACAGCCCTTCTGCTTGCAATTCCAGAGGGAAGAACAGAAAATAAGGAAAACCATTGGGAGAAAAGCTCTGTCTTGATCTCCTGTGTCAGAGCTCTGGTGGCTGGAGGAATCCACTCTGTTCCCACAGCAAATCCTGGGGAGCACCAGCAAAAAAAAACCCCCAGCAGGTCCATGTTCACATCCCTCATTGAGGATTAGGTCCTGGTTCTCCCATTTCTGAGCTACCACGTTCCTTTTCCCAGGGATCACTCTTGGATGTGGCTGGTGTGTGGGAATTGGTAAGAAACTTGAGCTTTAACCATGGAATTATGGAATGGTTTCTTAAATTCCACCCCCTGCCATGGGCAGGGACACCTCCCACTGTCCCAGGCTGCTCCAAGCCCTCAATATCCTTGGAACTTCCAGGGATCCAGAGGCAGCCTCAGCTTCTCTGGGAATTCCAGCCCAGCCAGGAATTCCTTCCTGCAAATTCCTCAAAATCCAAAAGGCTTGGAAAACACAGCATGCACAACTGCAGGAAGGGAACTTCCCAGAGGATTTTCCAGAGGATGGGAAGGCCCAGGAGCACGGATCCCTCAGCACAACACTCACCAGACTGGTTGAAGAGCACGGCGTGCTGGTAAATGTTGGGAGCCAGGAGCAGGAATCCAGGGAGTGGCAATGCGTGCTGGGGGGAGAAACAAACCCAGGGTGGGATCAGGGGATGGGAATCCACCCCAATTCCCTGCTGGAAAGCAGCTGGATCAGAGCAGGCTCCTCACTGCTCCATCCTGGCAGTGTGGGATCCTTTTTGTGCCCAATCCAGGAGTGGAAGGGACCTTGGAGCAGGGAGAGCCCCAGGGACTCACGTTGTAGAAGAGGGCTTCCTTGGAGTGCTTCCCAAATTTCTTGTACAGTGTCTCCTGGAAAATCCCCATCCTGGCAGACATCAGCAGGGCGAAGGTGAGGGCAGCAATACCTGGAAGGGAATCACAACCCTGCAGCTTCAACTCACCAAATTTGGCTTTCAGGGGGAAAAAACCAAACAAACTGCCCTAGACTGGGTAAGAAAACTGATAACGATTCTGGGGTTTGATTGCAGGTCTCCAAGATATCCCTTAAAAATACCTGGGATGCAGTTTGTGCCACTACTGATAACAATCAATCCCAGATTTCCCACCAAGAGATCCAGGTGGAGGTAGAAAACCACACTTTAAAGCCTCATCTGTGAACTCTTGTGCTGAAGAACACCTGGAGCAGCCCCAGCCCCTCTCCCTCTCTGCTCCAGGCAGGGCTGCTTTTGCCAAGGGAATTCCAAGAATCCTGCCAGTATCCCAGAAATGTGGCCCCCACATACCCAGCAACCACCAGAGGAAAGCCTGGGGTCCATCCTCTTGATTCAGGCTGGAGTCAGATGCCTGAAGGGAGACACAAGAGTCACCAAGAGCCACCAGGTCCCTACAGCAGCCACAGGTTTCCCACTCTGCTCCAGGGAATGCAGAGATTCCAGCAAAAAAAGTGGCAGAATCTGATCAAATTAGGATTTTTCCTGAAAGGAATGGCCTGGTTGGATGACACTGAACTTTTAACCACAGACATATTCAGTGTCGCTTTTCAAGCTCCCAAAGCCAGCCCATTCCTGGGTTCCTGTGCTCCCATCCCATTCCCAGGTTCCCGTGTCCCCATTCCCAGGTTCCTGTGTCCCCATCCCACTCCCAGGTTCCTGTGATCCCATTCCCAGGTTCCCGTGTCCCCATTCCCAGGTTGCTGTGTCCCCATCCCATTCCCAGGTTCCTATGCTCCCATCCCATTCCCACATTCCTATGTCTCCATTCCCAGGTTCCTGTGTTCCCTCCTATTCCTGCATTCCCGTGTCCCCATTCCCAGGTTCCTGTGTCCCCATCCCATTCCTTCATTCCTGTGTCCCCAACCCACTCCCAGGTTCCTGTGTCCCCATTCCCAGGTTCCTGTGTCCCCATCCCATTCCTTCATTCCTGTGTCCCCAACCCACTCCCAGGTCCCTGTGATCCCCTTCCCAGGTTCCTGTGTCCCCATCCCACTCCCAGGTTCCTGTGATCCCATTCCCAGGTCCCTGTGTCCCCATTCCCAGGTTCCCATGTCCCCATCCCAGAGATGACTGTCTAGGAAGGAATAAGAGTCCTGGCCAAGCCCATCAGGAGCTAAAACCAGACCTAAAACCAGGCTTATGGTCAAGAAATCGAGGAAATCAGGCTGAGGGCACAACTCCAGCTGGACTTGCCTCAGCTCTTTGCCTGTGCTCCAGGGAAAATCAGATTTATTCACCTTTGCCACAAGTGTCAGCTCTAGCCCAAGCTCCAGCCCTGCTGGGAGTTGATCTGGATTAACAGAGCCAAGGCTGCAGAGCCCAGCCCTCCCTCAGCCATTCTGAGGGTAAAAAGCTCTGAAATGATGGGGAATTTGGAGCTTTGACAGCTCCCTTTGATTTCCAACCTATCAGAGCTGGATTAAGTGCAGCCAATTTTCACTCGGCCACCACTTTGTGCCATTTTTTTGTCACCAGCTGACAGGGTCAGGCCGTGGGTGCTGACCCAGGAAAAGCTCCCAGTGTGTTCCACATGGATTTGCTTCCCTCCCTCCTGCTCTCCAAGCACAAGCACTTTATTTAAGGGTCAGGCTGGATGACAACAGGAAAAATCCAGCCTGAAAGGCAACAACCTCTTGTGAGATGGAAAGAGGGAAGATTTCTGATGGCTTTTTGTTTAGGATTCACCTGCTCCTGCCTGCCACACAAGGCAAGGAAAAGCAGCTTCTTTCTGTTACCTCTGAGGCCAAAAACAGAGATTTATTCCCAACAAAAAGCAGTGTGAACAGGTGAACAGACACCTGTAATTAAATTAAATCCCACAAGAAAGTAAAACCAGGAAGAAAAGCTTCTGGGGTTTAGATGCAGAGGTAGGAAACACCTCATGTCTCCATGAAAAATCAGGGAATTCCTGAGGTTCCTTGTCCCTTCCCATCCTTACCACTTGCTTGGCAGACATGAAGGTGCAGGTGAAGATGCCCAGGGACACCAGGGCTATGGAGCTGTATTTTGACACGCTGTACCTGCACAGGGGACAAGGGACACGTCACCAACCCCACCTGGCTCACGTCCATCCCCTGCTTCCCTGAATTCCTGCTCCACATCTGGGACAGCAGGCACATTCCCACTTCCTAACCCTGGCAGGGCCAGCAGACTTCAGCTCAGCACCTGAAGAAGCTCTTCTCCCCACATTTATCCCAGTTTATCCCAACACTTCTCCCAGTTTATCCCACAACTCCAGCCTTGACTCCGTGCAGGCACAGCTCAGCGTTATCAGCGTGTTATTAATGTGTTATCAACGTGTTATCAGCGTGTTATTAATGTGTTATCAGCATGTTATTAACGTGTTATCAGCACTGTTGGAGCCACAGTCCCCAGCAGAAGGGAGGCACCGAGCTCCACCCCAGCCACAGCCAGCACAGCATCCCCCAGGAGCCCTTCCAGAAGAGCCAGGAGTGAACACAAGAGGCTGCAGCTGTGGAAAATCTCTTCCCAGCCCAAAATTCCAGCCAAGAAAGGAGGGAGAGGTGGAAATGCAGAAAGAGCTATTCCAGCCTCTGTGCCATGCTCTCTGTCCCAGTTTCCCATCATTAAAATCAGAATATTTAACAGGAAAAGTGATGGCACAAAACACCCAGCAAGATTTAATCCATGGCAGAGCATTCCCTAAAGAGCTGAAGTTTGTGATTTACCTTTTCTTCAGGATGATGATCCCTAGAGCCATGCTTGCTATGAGAGAACCCTGGAGATAAAAAAAAAAAAAAAAAGAAGGGAAAACCAAAACAGGAGGTCAGCAGACCACAATTCCCCAGCTTGGGATGCTGATCCCAAAGGGACACTGCCAACTCAGTGTGGTGGATGCCAGAACACCAAGAGAAACTGCAGGTTTGAAGCAGGAAAACTGACAGGGAGAAGGAACAGCTTCCTTGAGGCTGGATATTGGGAAAACTCCCAATATCCTGTCCCAGCCCTGGAGTCCCCATCCCTGGAGGGATTTAAAGCCCTGTGGATGTGGCACTTGAGACATGGGGCAGTGGTGGCTTGGCAGTGCTTGGACTCCATGAATTTAAAGTTCTTTTCCTGCCTCAGTGATTCCATGATTCTGAGTCCCTTCATCCAGGAGAAGGGGAGAAGGTGAGCTGGGTGCCTTGGGAATAAGGATTGGATCTCCTGGCCAGGGGACCTCCCCTTTCTTTTTTTTTAAATTGTGTGATCAGAAGGTGGCCAAATCCCACTGGTTTAACTGGGACCAGGAGCCCAGCTCCAGGGATTGACTGCAGGAGCAGAACCACCCCTCACAGTTCATGTGGGACAGGTCTCCTTCAGCGTGGGCCGGTTTCATCCTTTTGAACCTCTCCTGATCCCAGATATTCCCCCCCCAGGATGTGCTGTGGGGAAAGAGCTCCCATCAGGAGACTTTGTTATTCCCAATAGCTGGAGCTGCATTTCCTTGGGGTTTACAAGATCTTTTAGCCTGGCACTCATCCACACTTAAGTAAAGATGCAGTTTAATGGTTTTTTTTCCCAAAGCAAAGACCTGTGCAGGTGGAATTAGGCCAAATCCCAAATCCATGCTCTCTGACCTGTGATGTTCAAGACCAGAACACAAACCACGTGGTGGCAGGGAAAGCTAGATCCCTTTGACCAACCAGAGCCTGGGATTGGTTTTGTCACTGCCACTTCCCCCTCAGCTCTGGAATTCCAAATCCTGTCTGAGCCTGCCTCCCTGTCTACCCATTAAGCTGGAATTTAATGATCAACACCATAACGAGAAACCTTCGGAGCTGAGCTTTGGAGTGAGGCTGCTATCCCACCAGCTGGAATTCAGGATCTCCACAGGGGTTTGGTGCTCTCAGGACACATGGAGCAGGGACAGTTCCAGCAGAAAGGATGGAATGGGAGCCCCAGGAAGAGGAGGAGGATGAGGACGGGGCTCACCGAGCGGAAGATCATGTGCAGCGGCATGGCGATGTTCAGGTTCAGGGCGTAGTTATTGACCACGCTGACGGTGAAGAACATGGCCACCATGATGAAATAGTTCCTGAAACAGGGAAAAATACCTGGGAGGTGTGCAGGAACCTCCCTGAGATGCTGAGAGACCCCTCAGGAATGCAGAACAGAGCTCCTGGGTCTGCCACCAAGCTCATCCCCAGCGGAGAAATGTGAAGTGAATTTGGGTGATTTTCCAGGAAAACTTTCCCTTCCCACTCCCACCACACCAAATCCCAGAGATGAAAAGCTTTTCAAGCACAACAAACTCTTCCCTGTGCAAAACTCTGCCCTATTCCTGTGACAGGGAAGGACCTGATGGCAACTTCCCCTTAAAAATTCCTGATAAATCAGTGTGGATTTTATCCAGCCTGACAGCTTCCCAACGTGGCTCTGCAAATGCTGCAGGACGGATGGGATTTCCAGAGGATAAGTGGAAAATCCATTTTATGAAAAGCTTTTTGGAGATAAGAGAGATCCAGGCAATTCCTGCTTGGGAAAACCTTGGGATTGTACCTGATGGGGATGGCCGGGCGCTTCCTCCCGAAGTTGGCCTCGAAGATGAAACCTTCCACTGCAATAAACAGGAACTGGGAGAAGGTCACGATGTTCCCACATCCTGGGAACTGCCTGCAGGCAGGGAGAGACAAGCATCAGAGCCATCCATGGAGAACTAACACCAACATCCAACTAAAGAGTGAGAATCCCATCCCTTCTCCCAGAATCCCATGGCTTTTCCCAGAAAGAGACCCACCCTGGAGAGGATTTACTCAGGGTTTATTCACCTGAGCTTGTGCAAACACCTGCAGGGTGTTTCCTCCAACATTTCCCAAGAGGAACTGGTCAGTCAGGTCAGGAAGTGAAAGAAAAAACTGCTGGATCTCCCTCTTTCCCATGGGAAGTGGCTTCAGGAGGACTCTGTCCCTTCCTAAAAGCTGCTGGGTTTGTTAGAGGTCGGGTAATCTGAGGTAATCTGTCTTTCCAGGGGGAAAAGGCAGCTGGAAATTCAATATTCCTCATTCCTGCTGCAGGAGGGAAGTGCCAAGGTCAGGTCTGTGCTGGCAGAGTGTCCCTGGTTCAGATTTGCTCAGTTTCCCCTAAAAAAGCTTCAGTTCCCCTGGGATTTCTGGATGCAAAAAAAACCACCTTTGGTTGTGAATTCTAGAAGGGACCAAAACTCCTCACAGGAGCCAAAAAAAGTCCTGGCAGAAATCCCACGTGACATCCACGGATCTTTTTAATTTGACAGCAACTCCACAAGGTTTCAAAATCCACAAAATTTTGTCTGAGCTCAAAAGGGACCCTCTTACTTCCCTTGTGTCCCCCTTAGAGGGACCCAGGAGTGCAGAAATGCCACCACCTCCGAGAAAACCAAACATTTATCCTGTGGGAACAGGAATTCCACACCAGGGAATTCAAACAAACCCTGCCTAAGGAGCTCCAGGGAACAGGGAAGGATTTCCTGGGAAGCAGAAGCTCAGAGGAGGCCGTGGCAGGGCAGATAATGAGCAAGCTCGTGGGACATGGAGGGATTTAGGGAATCTTTCCAGGCCAAGAATTCCTGGGAGCTCCTCACGGAACACGCTGTCCCTGGATGCAGTTTTGCAGGATTCAAGCTGGGAAATGCCCTGGAAAACAGGAATTTCCAAGCTGTCTCCTCTGTCATCCAACAGAGCTCTCAGGAGCAGGAGCCACCTGGGGAATGCTGGGCTGGCCCAACAGCAGCTGGAAAAATTCCATTTTCCCTTCTTTTTCCAGGGATGGGCACCACCCTGAGCCACTTCCCTCTGCCAATTCCCACATTCTTCCCAGCTTCACTATCCATGAAACTTCAACCCTGAGGATGAAAGGTTCAAAAGTTCCTGGGAGAAAGGGAAGAGACCTTGAAGCAGAGCCAGAAGCTGCAGGATTGCAAATCTTATCTCCAGCCTTATCTCCAGCCTTGCAGCTCCAGAGGAGATCACAAGGAGCTGGAAACCTGGGATAACCCAAGGCTGGGCTTTTCCTCCTCCCAGATCCCAGAGCCCTGGACATGACCCCACTTTATCAGCAGTGTTGGCACTCAGGGTTTTGTGCTGGCTGATAAGACACAGTTAAGAATGGCTCCTTCTCTGGCTCACAATCCTCACTCAGATCCACCCAAAAAATGAGATAAATTTGGATCTGTCGACCCAAGGTCTGCTTCAGCTGCAGATAACTGGAAAAAGTCCTCCCAGTAAGAAGTTTCCATGCTCTCCCTCCTACTTCACCACATGGAAAGGGAGAAAATCTGATTTTTGGGCCTGATTTACATCCCTTCCACAGCAATTTGAGCCCCTCAAATCAAGAAATTTGAGATTTCTTGTTCTGCCTCCACAGCCCAGCAGAAATATTTCTCTCCTCTGCAGCCACTTTCCACACATTTAAAGTATTTTGTCTGCCCTCAGGCATTTCCAGACTAAACACTTCTCATTCCTTTGCTTTCCTTATAAATCCTGAGCAAATTTCTTCCCAGTCACCTTTGGCTACTCCTCACCAGCCTGGTCACTGCCTTTTCCTGGGATCCTGCTCCAGGATTTTGCTTTTTATGGCAATATTCACCTGCAAGAGGAACTTTTCCTTCCAAAACCCAAACAAAATAATTGGTGTTATCCCAATTTTGGGACTAAAGGTGAGCAGGGCAAGTAAAAGGCACAGGAATTGAGCTGGAGGAATTTTTAGGAATGGAGGAATTTTTAAAAGGGATGAGAGATGCTGCCTGAAAGAAGGTTTTGTGTGAAAAGCAGCTTTTCCTTGATGTCTGCAATTGGTCTTCTGGAATTTGCTCCTCTGGGCTTCAGTCACCTTTGAATAATTCAGTCTTTGAACAGAGCCAAGTGTTTTGGTTTAAGGTTTGTTTGGAGGAGACAGAGTGGCAAAAAAAAGCCAAATCCAAAGAGGTTTTTTTGCTTCCAAAGGGTTCATTCTTCCTCTGTCACTCAGGCAGGAAAGGCAGAGATTGGAGTAATCCCTGAGAGGAAAAACAACTCCTCACACAAGGTCTCTTCTTCCAGGAACTGCTTCTTGATTTATCCAGGAATTGTGCACCATTTTGGAGCAGATATCCCAACTGCTGGGTTTTGCAGTCCCTTTTTCCTTTAATCATCTGGGATATTGATGGGCTGGGAGGGATTAAGGGCTGGTTTTGGAAGCTGGAGTGCACTGAGGGCTCAGGGGGTGCAGCCCCATGCTGACTCACTGGGATTTTACACACCAAACCAGTTCAGGCACCACTTTTTTTCCCAGTTGGGCTTTCCCAGCTTTCTGATCAGCCCTTTCCCAAACCCACCCAGCCTTCCTCCATCAGGGTGAGGAAGGTGAGATCCCCAAAAACATCAGGGTGAGGTGAGATCCCCAAAAACATCAGGGTGAGGAAGGTGAGATGAGATCGCCAAAGACATCAGATTGAGGAAGGTGGGATCTCCAAAAACATTGGGGTGAGGAAGGTGAAATCCCAAAAATCATCAGGGTGAGGAAGATGAGATCGCCAAAAATACCAGGGTGAGGAAGGTGAGATCCCCAAAAACATCAGGGTGAGGAAGGTGAGATGCGATCGCCAAAGACATCAGATTGAGGAAGGTGGGATCTCCAAAAACATTGGGGTGAGGAAGGTGAAATCCCAAAAATCATCAGGGAGGAAGATGAGATCCCCAAAAATACCAGGGTGAGGAAGGTGAGATCCCCAAAAACATCAGGGTGAGGAAGGTGAGATGCGATCGCCAAAGACATCAGATTGAGGAAGGTGGGATCTCCAAAAACATTGGGGTGAGGAAGGTGAAATCCCAAAAATCATCAGGGAGGAAGATGAGATCCCCAAAAATACCAGGGTGAGGAAGGTGAGATCCCCAAAAATACCAGGGTGAGGAAGGTGAGATCCCCAAAATCATCAGGGTGAGTGAGGAAGGTGAGCTCCCCAAAAACATCAGGGTGAGTAAGGAATACGATCCCCAAAAACATCAGGGTGAGTGAGGAAGGTGAGATCCCCAAAAACATCAGAGTGAGGAAGGTAAGATCCCCAAAAACATCGAGATCCTCAAAATCATCAGCCTCCAATATGGGAATTCAAGGGGACTCGGTGACTTTGCAGCGAGTGGCGATCCCAGGTGGAAAACATTGCAAGATTCCAAGCTGGCAGTGCCAGGTGAGAACATTCCCGGCTGGCTGTCCCCGGGGGCAGCTCCTGTGCTGTCCCTGCCATCTCAGCGCTGCCCGGCATGGGGACACCGCTCCTTGTGCCCGGACAGGTCACCCACACGGCCCACAGCCAGGGGACACCCCCAAACACCCCAAAACAACACCCCAAATCCCGATCCAGCGGGGACACAAGGCGCTGATGCAGCTCTGGGCTCCTCCATGAGGGGCACCAAGGCCTGAGGGGTAAAACCCCCTCAGTGCCAGCCGCGGGTGCCCCCGCACCCCAAATCCCGCAAAGCCACCCTGGCACTGCGGCCCCTCACACACCCTGAGGGGGTGATCACCCCGATCCCGCTGGAATGGGCTCCCCTGACCCTTTATCCCCCCCAAATCCTCCCCGCGGCCCCGCACCTGGCCAGCAGCTCCAGGAACACCACGTTGCTGCAGCAGCCGCCGAACACCAGCCCCACCGCCACGGCCGGGTGCATGGTGTCGCTCCGGGCAACGAGGCGGCGTCCCGGGCCGCGGCCGCATCCCGATCCCGGGACTCTGCTCGCTCCCGGCCCCGCCGCCCCCGCTTCCTCCGGCCGCCGGTAGTTCGCTCCCCGCCCGCCGCTGCGCGGACTACAACTCCCGGCAGGCTCCGCGCCGCCTCAGCGCGGCTCCCGGCGGGCGCCCTGCCGCGGGGCATGAGGGGAGTTGTAGTTCTGGGATGCAGGGTGTAATGGCGGCGCTGAGGCGGCGTCAGGAGGAGGCGCGGCTGCAGCGGTGGTTGTGGTGAGGAGCAGCCCGTAATTGACTTTTTGGGGTTATTTAGTGACCCCAAAACGCCAGTTAGAGGCAGTTCCTAAGGATGCCGTGCCAAAGAACTCCTTTCGCTGTTCAAAATAATAACTATTATTGAAAGGGAGAGCTGGGGGTGCTCACCTGGAGAGGAGAAGGATCCAGGGAGAGCTTCCAGCACATTCCAGGGCCTGCAGGGGCTCCAGGAGAGCTGCAGAGGGACTGGGGACAAGGGATGGACAGGACACAGGGAATGGCTCCCAGTGCCAGAGGGCAGCCATGGATGGGATCTTGGCCATGAGGAATTCCTGGCTGGGCTGGAATTGCCAGAGCAGCTGGGGCTGCCCCTGCATCCCTGCAGTGCCCAAGGAAGGATTGGAGCAGCCTGGGATGGTGGGAGATGTCCCTGCCATGGCAGGGGTGGCACTGGGTGGGTTTAAAGTCCCTTCACACCCAAAAAATTCCAGAATTGCATCATGAGTGTAACTTCCAGTTCTAAGGTTTCCTGGCATCCCCTCAAAAATCATCTGTCAAACCCCCTGTGACCAGCAGAAACCACACGGACTCAGGAGTGGGAATTCCATCCTACAGATGCTTCGTTTCCAATCCGTTTTTGAGCTGAATCAGACCCTTATCCCTTTTTTCACTTTGGAATTCCACAGGTGTGAAATCCCACGAACAAATCCCAGATCAGTGCAAGAATGAAGCATTTTTCTGACTTCCAGCACCTCCAGGAATGTGAATAAACCTTGGCAGCTCCTCTGCTGCTCAAAGCTGCTCAAGACAGGATGAAACTGCCAGGATTTCCCTTTTTTTTTTTAGGCTCACTGTGAGACTTTTTGGGCTCTCTGACTCCAAACTGGAGATCCTAAGGTTCCAAATTCTTACCTGGGGGCTGGAAACTGAGATTGGTTGGAGCTCAGGACTTGAAAACCTGGAAACTGAAGCCACAAGAGCCAGAAAGTTTTGGCTATCTCAAGGATTTTGCCTGCAGGTAGAAACCCTGCACTCTCTTGATTGCAACCGTACCAAAAATTGGGGATTTGGAGCCTCCTGAGTGACATTTCCAGGTATTTTGGCTTGGATGTTCAGACAGCAAATAATTCTTTGGGGGTTCTGTGAGTCCCTGGAAACCAAAAGGTTTTGCTGAGCTCTTGCTCTGTATTTAACTGAAGTTCACTGTGCCCACACCTGACCAAATAATTTGGTGTTTTCTTGCCTCTCTTTAGGTAGAAACCCTCCAAGTGACTTCCTTGGTCTTCCATCAAGCCTTTTCAAACGGTTTGTTTTTAATTAAAAAGCACCACGGCTCATTAACAGCAATCAGAGCCGATTTCTGGGCTTCAGAGGAAAACTGCAGCCTTGTGCAGGATCCCTGCTCCAGCAGAAGCACAGCTGGCACTGCAGGAGGGCTGAGCCCCCATGGGATGGGACTGTGCCACCACCCTGACCCACAGGGCTCAGCTCCTGCTCTCACTCTGCCTGAGGTTTGGTTTTTGTACTATTGCATTTGTATTTTTAATTTTCCAATTAAAGAACTGTTTTTCCTACTCCCATATCTTTGCCTGAGAGCCCCTTCATTTCAAAAGTACAAGAATTCAGAGGGAGGGGGTTTACATTTTCCATTTCTGTGGAGGCTCCTGCCTTCCTCAGCAGACACCTGGCTGTTCAAACCAAGACAGATCCCTTGCCTGGCTCCTCTCCTCCCCATTCCCATTCCTGAATCCCATCCTGCTGCTTTTCCCAGGGAAAGATGAAGAATTCCTTGTGGGATTTGGCTGTGCAGACAAGGCTGGACCTGCCCTCATTCCCTGAATTCCCCTCAGGATAAAAAAGAGATTTGGAAGCAGTTGGGAAATGTTACTTGGAGTGAACGTGGGGATTTGTTTGGGGGTTTATTCCCTGGTTTTCATCCCAAATGTCTAGGTAATGAAGGGAGGGTGAAAGAGGGAAGAGCACTGTGGATTTTAGTGGGATAACAGCCAGCTGTGGGATTTGGAATGCTGAGCTGGATTCCCTTTTTAGGGATATTTTAGCTCTTCAACAGCCTGTTACTAATTCCATTTTTTAGTGGGTTTAGGTGGGGAGACTCTCACACAACATTCCCAGAGCAGCTGTGGCTGCTCCATCCCTGGAAGTGTCCAAGGCCAGGGCTGGGAGCAGCCTGGGATGGTGGGAAGTGTCCAGAGGGTGGAACTGCAGGAGTTGAAGGTCCCTTCCCACCCAAACCATCCCAGGATTCCAGCACAGCCAAGCTGAGGACACCAACAGAGACTCAGCCCCGTCCTGAGGGGAAACCAGGGAACAAATCCTGGGATTTGGATTCCTCCCCACTGTTTTTATTGCCGTGGCAGGGGTGAGTATTTATGGGGAAGAATGAAATCCTTTTTGGTGCCTGAATCCCAAACTGATCCAACCCAGAGCCCTGCTGGGACAGACACCTCCTGTCCTAAATCCCTCAGCTCCAAAAGTTCCCATCTCAGCTCCTTCACCTTTTTTTGGGAATGTGCACAGCAGGAATTCCAGAGGTACAGCCCCACTTCCACTGGAAATGCCTCAACCCCTGGAATTTTGCAGCTGGAGGAGTTTTTCTTTCCTCTCTTGGAAAGATTTTGTGGTTTTTTGCTTTAAATTTCCCCTTTTTGTGTTCTATCACATCACTTAAAAATAAACAAAAGAGATATTTTTATATCTATTTATTTTAGGTGCTTTTGAAGGGCTGAGTCTCCCCTCCTTAAATTGTCCCGTTCTTGGGAATATTTATTCCATCAAAACTTTCCAGCTCCCCCAAATCTTCCTGCTGCTCCCTCCTCAGCAGAGAGGGATTTTTCCCAGAGATATTTTTCCCAGGAATTCCAGTTATTTTTTAAAATGTGTCTCATTTTTGGAGTTTTCCTGAGCTCAGCATTCCAGAAATTATCCCTATTTCTCTGGAGAGAGAGGAGAAATTCCTGGTATCCCAAACATTTCATTTTCCGTGAGATCCAGGGGATTTTTTTTCCACTGCTGGATTTTTCCCTGAGTTTTTCCCTTGGTCCAAAGTTCCAGGCTCCTTTCTTTTTATCAATTTTTAAATTCCCCCAATATTTTTATTCCTTTTCTTTGCCTCTGCCAAGTTTTTGAGGTTTTTTTTGGATGGATGAATTCCAATTTTTTTCTTGCTGCTCCAACTGCCTGTGTGTGTTGGAACTTGTCAAAAATACTAGAGCCTAAAAACTGGGCATATTTTGGGGGAAAATTTGAAATAACTCTTTTTTTTTTTTGTTTTAAACCCTCTCCCCCTTCCTCCTCCTCATTCCTTAAGGTTGTTAGAATTGACATCCTGTAAATGAGCTGGAAAAACTCCAAGCTGAAGTGCTTTTCCCTTTGGAAAACCTCCCTGAATTGGATTTGTCTCTCCACGCTTCAGGCAAGTGACTTTCCAGAGGTGATTGATGGGAATCATTTCCATTAAAATTCCCTAAAAACCTGCAAAAAAAGAGATTTTTATAAGTTTTTAAACTGTTTTTTTTTTTCTTGTCCAGAAAGTGAATCAGAGCCATCTATATCCAAACCTGTTTGGATTTGGAATTTTGGCCTTCAGTGGGATCCAAGGGAACCCTCCCTAAAATGTTTTTCTCTGGGCTTTGTGTCTTTTTCTTTTTTAAATTTTTCTCCCAACTTTTTCTGCTTTTGCCTCCCACATTTGGGAATTTGAGCTCTTCCCGATCTCATGGAACCAAACTTTAGTTTCAGAGCACTGCAGGACATGGAGGGTTTGGAAAATTTGGGAATTCAAGCTCTTCCCGATCTCACGGAACCAAACTTTAGTTTGGAAAATTTGGTAATTTAAGCTCTTCCCAACCACATGGAACCAAACTTTAGTTTCAGAGCACTGCAGGACATGGAGGGTTTGGAAAATTTGGGAATTTCAGATCTTCCCAACCTCATGGAACCAAACTTTAGTTTCACTTCACTGCAGGACGTGGAGGGTTTGGGAATTCAAGCTCTTCCTGACTTCATGGAGGTTTTGGAAAATTTGTGAATTCAAGTTCTTCCCAATCTCATGGAACCAAACTTTAGTTTCAGTTCACTACAGAACGTGGAGGGTTTGGAAAATTTGGGAATTCAAGCTCTTCCCAATCTCATGGAACCAAACTTTAGTTTGAGAAATTTGGGAATTCAAGCTCTTCCCAATCTCATGGAACCAAACTTTAGTTTGGAAAATTTGGGAATTCAAGCTCTTCCCAATCTCATGGAACAAAACTTTAGTTTCAGTTCACTGCAGGACGTGGAGGGTTTGGAAAAATTGGGAATTTGAGCTCTTCCTGACTTCATGGAGGGTTTGGAAAATTTGCATGGAACAAAACTTTAGTTTCAGTTCACTGCAGGACGTGGAGGGTTTGGAAAATTTGGGAATTTGAGCTCTTCCTGACTTCATGGAGGGTTTGGAAAATTTGGGAATTCCAGATCTTCCCAACCTCATGGAACCAAACTTTAGTTTCACTTCACTGCAGGACGTGGAGGGTTTGGGAATTCGAGCTCTTCCTGACTTCATGGATGTTTTGGAAAATTTGTGAATTCAAGCTCTTCCCAGTCTCATGGAACCAAACTTTAGTTTGAGAAATTTGGGAATTCGAGCTCTTCCCAATCCCAAATTTGGGAATTCGAGCTCTTCCCAATCCCATGGAACCAAACTTTTGTACATTCGAGCTCTTCCTGACTTCATGGATGTTTTGGAAAATTTGTGAATTCAAGCTCTTCCCAGTCTCATGGAACCAAACTTTAGTTTGAGAAATTTGGGAATTCGAGCTCTTCCCAATCCCATGGAACCAAACTTTAGTTTCAGTTCACTGCAGAGTGTGGAGGGTTTGGAAAATTTGGGAATTCAAGCTCTTCCCAATCCCATGGAACCAAACTTCCATTTCCGAGCACTGCAGGACATAGAGGGATTTGAAAAATTTGGGAATTCCAGCTCTTCCCGACCTGAGTGCCACATCCAGGAATTCCATGGACCCTTTCCTTTCCCTTTTCCCTTGGGGCCAGCAGACCCTCACACCCTCGTTCTAAAACACCCCTAATTAACCTAAACTGACCTTCCTTTAATTGAAAACCACCACTCTTTGTCCCACCACAAACTTGTTCCCATTTTTTTTTTTACAGGCCTTGGAATCCTCACCTGAGAGAAACAACAAAGGAAGAAAATTCAATTTATTCCCGTGCTGCTCCATTGCCTGGAATTTTTCCCTGAATTCCCTTCTGCTGGTGGAGTCATCTCAAGGAGCACCAGGGGTGACCTCCTGAAGGTCATAAATCCTGGGAATGGAGCTGGGAATGGGCAGCTCCACATTTAACCCCTCAGCTGCCAGCACAGCCCCTCCTTCTTCTCTTTATTTCCCTAAAATGAGGAATTTGAAATTTATTTCTGGTTGTGGTGGGAGTTTAGTGTGGGTTATGGGTGATCCCTGTTTGCCTTGGTCTTTTATTCCCTCTTCAGTTGTCCATAAATTACTCCAGTTGTCTATAAATTACTTCATTTTTACATCAATTACTTATTTTTTTCAGAAATTACTCCAGGTTGTCCATAAATTTTTCAATTTTCCCATAAATTACTCCATTTTTCCATAACTTACCTTTGTCCCCTTGGCTCCCAGAGTTTCCCTGCAGCTCAGCCTCAAGGGAATCCCATTTTCCTGTGGATTTTCCAGGTTTTTCCAGCCCCACAGGCGCTCCAGGTGGCCCTGTCGGTGCTTTGATGTCATTTTGGATCTTGCCACAATGCACAGACAGCATTCCCAACAGTTCTCCCAGATTTTAAAGACCCAGATCATGGAATTGTGGGATGATTTTGGTTGGAAAAGACCTCCAGGATCATCAGGTCCAACCTTGAATATCCTAAACCACGTTGCCAAATGTCACATCCAGTTGTTTTTTTGGACACTTCCAGGCATGGAGACTCCAGAATTTCCCTGGAAAAGCTGTCCCAATTCCTGACCACTCTGTCAGTGAAGGAATTTTTCCTAAAACCCAACCTGAACCTCCTCTGGCACAACTTGAGGCCTTTTCCCCTCATCCCATCACGAGATGCCTGGGAGAACAGGCCCGACCCAAAACCTCCTTCCAGGGAATTTTGGGATTTTTCCTTCGTGCAGGAATTGAGTGGCAACAAATGAAGCCAAGGATTGAGCTTGGAAACCAAGGAGAAGAGATAAAAAGCGGGATAAAAACCTGTGGGAATCATCACCACAGGACTTGGAGAAGGTTAAAAAAAATTTTTAATGGTTAAAAAATGTAAGTATTCCCAGAAGTTCCTGCAGGGTGGTGAATGGAAACACATTCCAAGGTGCATCCAGGAAATACCTGGATTATGGAAGGATGGAGCTTCTCCAGGTGCTTTTCCTGCTCTTCCACTCCCGTTATCCCCGGAGGGAACAAACCCCGACCTCCTCCCGTGACTTTCCCTCATCCCTGGCTCCCAACATCTGCTGCTTTTGCAGGAATATTTCCCTGGCACCAGCTGCAGCTCCCTGGCAGCACGAGAGGCAGCAGGGTTGACTCCCAGCTCGTTGATTTTTCCCGGAATCCGCAGGATTTCCAGCGTGTCCCGGAGTGCTCAGCTCCCTTTCCATCCGAGGATGAAACATCTCAAAATGCTGAATTTTGGAATGCTCCCCTTTTGTCTCCCGTGGAGCAGGTGAGTGAAAAATGGGAAAAATCTCTGGAAAAACGGGGGGAAAATCTGTTGTAGTCCCTGCCTTCCAAAGTGAGGACACGAGATAAGGCTGGGATTCTGAGTCTGATTGGAATTGTGCAAAAAACCAAAAAATTCTGCAAAGGAGGGAAAATGAGATTTCTCCTTTTCCTGTTACTGGGGTTTTTATACTGTGACCTGCTCATGAATTTCCAGGCTGGCAAATCCCACTTGGAGCAAAAAATATCTGGAAGGGGACAAAAAATAAAAAGAGATCTGTGAGGTTCCTTAAATATTCCTTGGGACACTTGGGTTCAGGAGGATGATGCAAATTTAGGGATAATTTTCCTCCTTCCTTGCATTAAATCAAATCCTGCGGCTTAATATTTACAGGGAAGATAAAATCTGAAGTGGAGGCTTAAAATCTCATCCAGAGGAGTGGCTCTGGTTATTTTTAGGGACCACTGGCTGGTTTTTCCATTGGATAAATCAGAATTCCAAGCTGGCAGCAGCTGGGGTCCTGTGCCATGGCTGGGGTGGGTGGCTGTCACCATGAGGGGACAATTTTGTGTCCCCCACTTTTATCTTTCTCAGTTTATTTTTATTGCAAAGAAACAGGCTCAGCCTGATGTT
Source organism: Pyrgilauda ruficollis (assembly GCF_017590135.1). Classification (NCBI taxonomy): domain Eukaryota; kingdom Metazoa; phylum Chordata; class Aves; order Passeriformes; family Passeridae; genus Pyrgilauda; species Pyrgilauda ruficollis. The sequence continues at coordinate 43,748 of NW_024524000.1, forward strand.
GTTCCATGGCAGAAATGGGATTTTATCCCTCTGTTTTCCATCTGATTCCCTGTGGAGCAGCCACAAATTTCACCCCATGGGAAAACAAAATCCAAACCCCGGGAAGGGCTGGTGTGAGAGGCCACCCTTTCTCTGTTCAGGAAATGCAGGCAAGAAAGCAAAAAATCATTTATTTTATTTTATTTTATTTTATATTATTTTATTTTATTTTATTTTATTTTTTTTTTTAATTTCATTTAGTTTTATTTCATTTTATTTTATTCCCATTATTCTTTTCCCTTTCCAATTCTTTTAATCCTGCTAATATTAATGCTATTTAATATTATTAATATCCTAACAATATTAATATTATTAATACCCTGGAAATATTAATATTATTCTTAATACCCTGACAATATTAATATTATTTCTTTAGAGACAGGCTGGAGGTGGCACTCAGTGCTCCGGGCTGGTGACAAGGTGGGGATTGGGCACAGCTTGGACTCGGTGATCTTGGAGGGCTTTTCCAACCTAAATAATTCTGGAATTCTGTGGAATGTGATCCACAGGATCCCTCCAGGGCTCTGGGAATACTCGGCAGGGGAAGGGAGATTTTTGGTGTTGGTGATGAGCAAAGTGGGACCTGAGCAGCTGAACCTTCTGGAAGCTCCTGAGATGCCTCCAGCAGGGAATTCTGTGCTTGGAACGGGGATATTCCAGCCGTGGTGAGTGGGATCCATGGCTCAGATCTGAGGGCTCCCCTCCCCATCCCACGTCACTCCCCAGCCTTTCCCCAGGATCCCTGTGGAGACAGAGGCATGGCTGACACCTCCCAGAACTTCCATCCAAATATCCTGAAATGAGAGCAGGCTCTGAGGTCTGGGAATGATCAGGCTGGGAATAAACGCCATCCCAAAAAGCAGAACGGGCAAAAATCACTGCTGGATCGCCACCAAAATTGTGGCCAAAAATTCCCAACGCGTGGAATTGCAAATCCCATCGCTTCCTGGAGCTCACAGGGCTGAGCAGCCTGGGAAAAAAAGCTTGGGAAGAGGTGGGAAAAATGGTCTTTGGACAACTTGGAAGAGGTTCTCATCAGCAGCTCCTCTGCTGGGCTGCAGGGGGATGATTTTGGGGTGGTTTTGGGGTGTTTTTGGGTGGTTTTGGGATGGTTTTGGGATGGTTTTAGGAGCTGGAGTCCCATTGATTTTGGGATAGGAATATCTACATATTTCCCCCTGCTGGACTCCAGAAGTGGGAATGGATCCCATTAAAAGCTTCAGCTGCTTCAACTCTTCTGATTTTCTCTTCAGCTGAAGGATGGGTTTTTAACAGCAGAATTTTGACCAGAATTTTGGCTGCTCCCCAGATTGGAGTGACCCAGCCTGCAGAGCAATCCTGTGGGAATGGGATGAATCCAGACCTCATCCCTCTCTGAGGGATTTTTGACCATGGTGGCTCAAAATCACAAATTCTCATAAATTTCCCTCTTTTTTTGCCCTTTTACTCCCCACAGGGCTCATCCCAGGAGGACAGCACTGGGAATGTGCTCTAGGACTGAGGCCAGAACCTTTTGGTCTCAAAAATGTTGAGAGAAGAGGCCATGATTGGGTTGGGAAATTGAAAAATTGGGAAATTTGGATCTCAGTGACCAAACTGAGGTGGCTTTTTCATCCCTGGCAAGGTTTTTGTCACCTACCCACCATGGAATTGCCACCCAGCTCTGCACCAGTGGAGCTCTGGGACTGGCAGCAGCACATCCCAGCCTGGAAATCCCAGAATTCCGGGATCACTGAGGTGGGAAAAGCCCTCCCAGCCCATCCAGTCCCAGCTGTGCCCCATCCCCACCTTGTCCCCAGCCCAGAGCTCTGAGTGCCACCTCCAGGAGTTCCTCAGACACCTCCAGGGATGGGCACTCCAAACCTCCCTGGGCAGCCTCTTCCAATTCTTATCAACCCTTTCCATGAGGAAATTTCCCGTTCCTGGAGTTGCTCCTTCTGGATTCCATGTTGCGATTTCCCTGGTTCAGATTCCCAGATCTCCCCTCCGTTTCTGGTCTAAATCTGCTTTTATTTTCCACGTTGAAACATTCCCAATGAAATCCTGCACCTTCCAAGTTAAAACCCCCTTTCCCAGTGTGATTTAGACCATCCTAAATTGAGAAACCCCATAAAGGTCCTCAGTGCTCCAAAGGAGATCCCTGATGGATTTTAATTTTCCATTTTTTTAATGAAATTGGTGGATGCTTCAAAGAAGATCCTGAAGCAATTTTTCTTTTCTTTTCTTTTCTTTTCTTTTCTTTTCTTTTCTTTTCTTTTCTTTTCTTTTCTTTTCTCCTTTCCTTTTCTTTTCCTTTTCTTTCCTTTTCTTTCCTTTTCTTTCTTCTTTTCATGTTTATTTTTGAAATTTTATTTTACTTGGTTTTTTGCTTGCTGTGTGAAAGAGATGTACTTAAGTTCTAATGCTTAAGTTTTGTGAAAGATATTCTTTACCACCCAAAGTCAGTATGTGTTTTGCTTAAGGAATTTGCTTCTCAGACAGTAGAAAAGGTACATTATATTATATAAATTATACATTCTATCAAAGAAGAGTTGAACTGAAGCTTATTAAATTGATGAAGGGTGGGCATGTTTGAAATTGTTTTCCATGGATCCCATGCAGGGTCACACTTTGCTGAGGTGACTATGTCTCCTGAAGCTCATCCAGCTGTACATTCCCTGGAATTCAGCTGGCCTTGGATTCACTCTGGAGATTCAAAAAGCTGAGCAAGGAACCAGGACTGGTCCCATCTGCTCATTCCTTAATTACTCTTCCAAAGATTTGGAGCAATCCCCTTCTCCCAGTCCGCATCCAGGAGGGGCTGCTCTTGTTTCCCTGGATCAATCCTTGGGTTGCTCCGGGTATTTTTGGCTGGAGAAAGGAGCAAGTTTTGGCATAGCCATAAATAAGGGAAAGGGTGAAAGGTGTCTTGTGGGGAGAACCAGTTAAACCAGTAAAAAGAACTTACTGTGGAAAAACCAGTTAAAGAAGAAGAAACTGTGGGAAGAACCAGTTAAACCAGTAGTGGGGAGGAGGAACTTCCCATAATCCCATTGACACCCCTGGTGTGGGGTTGGTCATTCCAAGCAATGGTTCCTCTCCCTGTTTTCCATTTTAAAAAAGGAGGGAGAGGGATTTTTTTTATATAGATACAGTGACAGGACACAGGGAATGGCTCCCAGTGCCAGAGGGCAGCCATGGATGGGATCTTGGCCATGAGGAATTCCTGGCTGGGCTGGAATTGCCAGAGCAGCTGGGGCTGCCCCTGCATCCCTGCAGTGCCCAAGGCCAGGCTGGACACTGGGGCTGGAGCAGCCTGGGATGGTGGGAGGGTTGGAACTGGGTGGGCTTTAAGGTCCCTTCCATCCCCTTCTGGGATTCTGGTATTCTAAACCACCTTTGTTGGGTTTTCCATGGAGCAAAGTGGGAGAGTCCAGCAAGGAAAACAACTGGGAACGCAATTTTGGGGTCCAAATTTCTCAAACCCTTATCTCAAAGTGGGGCTGATAAAAACCATCCCATGAGCTGGGAATCCTCAAAGCTCCACAGGGCTGAGTGAGACCTCATGGAGCATCTTCACTCCAGCTGTTCTTGGTCCCATCTCTCATCCCAAAAAGTCATTTTTCAGTCTTCCCTGCTGCTTTCAGGGCCTCAGGAAGAACAATGGGACAGAAACAGGGGCTGGGGGCTTTCCTGATGTTTTTCCTGAGGTGCTTTGGGATCAGAAAACGCTGCTGGAGCTTTCCCAGCTTTTATCTTATGGATGAGGTGTGGCTGCCAGGACTTTTTGCTCAGTATGAAGCCAGAATTCCAGCAGATGGAAACCCTTCCCTCTCCAGAGGTGTTGGCATTCTGGGAAGTGGTGAGTGCTCCTCTTTGTTTGCCTTGCCTTGCTCCCATTGATTGCCCCCAAATATTCCTGCTTGCTCCAGGAGCTGAGGAGCCTGGCTTGGAAACCTTCCAAATTTGCTTCAGCACAGTTTATTTTTGTGGTTTCCTTTGGCCTGAGTTTGGTGTTCCCCCCCTCCTGTTTTTTGGGGTTTTTTGACAATTAAAAACTCGTTTTGTTCTTCACCCCTGCTCTGGGTCTTTGATGGAGCCTGTTTGGCTCCAGGGTTTGGGAATAAAAGCATGGAATTGTTCAGCTCCAGGTGTTCCCATCACACCTGTCAAGAGCCCAGCATGAAAATTCCACATGGCCCGAGCCCAGATCCATGGGGGAAAATCACCCATCCCAACATTTATGGACAGGGACACCTGCCACCATCCCAGGCTGCTCCAGCCCCAGTGTCCAGCCTGGCCTTGGGCACTGCAGGGATGCAGGGGCAGCCCCAGCTGCTCTGGCAATTCCAGCCCAGCCAGGAATTCCTCATGGCCAAGATCCCATCCATGGCTGCCCTCTGGCACTGGGAGCCATTCCCTGTGTCCTGTCCATCCCTTGTCCCCAGTCCCTCTGCAGCTCTCCTGGAGCCCCTTCAGGCCCTGCAATGTGCTGGAAGCTCTCCCTGGGTCCTTCCCTTCTCCAGGGGAACATTCCCAGCTCTCCCAGCCTGATTCCAGAGGGGCCCCAGCCCTGGAGCAGCTCCATGGATTCCTCTGGATTTGCTCCAGCAGCTCCAGGTCCTGCTGCTGCAGGGTGTCCCCAAGTGCCACATTTCCACCTCTTCCCAACCCCTGCAGGGTTAAACCCCTCTGGACCTGGGTTAAAACCAGAACTCCTCATCCTGCAGCATTTTGGGAGCGCCAGTCCTGTCAGGAATTGTGTCGGAGCTGCACAAAGACCTCCTGATTGCCCCACTCCGGGTTCGGGAGTGGATTCAGTTGCTGAATGCAGATCCAATTGCAATTAAGCCCATTCAGCTCCCTAACGAGGCATTCAGGGCTTTGGGAGGTTTGTAGGGTTTAATTAGGCTCAGTTGTTAAGCCTGAGTTTATGGAGTGCTCCTCTGAAGCCTGGGATCAGCATCAATCCCTAAAACTGGAGTCATCCTGGGGAGCTTGGAGGCAAAAATTATCTGAAGGGGAGGAAAAATTGTGGATATTTACGGGCAGGAAGCAGTTAATTCCTGGGATTTTCTGCTGGAGTGGGGGAACATCAGCTCAAGTGATTTCCCTGCAGGGAAGAGCAAAATTCCACCTCTCCCAACTTCTAAACCCGTGGATATTTGAACACCTGGGAGCTGATGGATGATTTAAATCTCTTTTAGCAGCTGTTTGAGCCTCTCATTCATTAACTGTGCAGGTCCTTTGGCCTCACCTGGAGCCAGGTGGGGCTGGGATTCCCTGGAATTTTTTTCCATCTCAAGCCCATGTGTTCCTGCTCACCCTGAAGGCTCCTGGTTTTCCCTTTTCCTCTGTCCTTGACCTTTTTGGCCCGTTTAGCTCCTGGCCAGAGGATCTGTAGGGATGGATGTGACCCACCAGGGTGAGATCTGCTCTTCATCAGCTCCAGAATTCCCAGCACCCCGGGCACGGAAATCCTCGTGCAGATCCCCTGCTCCAAGCAGGAAAACTGCTGGGCTTTTGGGATATGGGGTCTCTAATTCTTGCTAATGTTTTTAATTTATTTTTTTTTTTAACCTAAGCTGAAATTTCCTCTCTTTGTATGGTGGGAGTTCCAGGGGTGGCTGGATTGGGGTTTTCCCAGTGGCTGGAAGCTCCCTTGGGATGCAGCTTTGGATTTGGCTGCAGGAGGTGGCTGGAGCTGAGGGGAAAATTCAGATTTATTCCCTTGATCCTGTTTGGAGCTGAGGGGAGAACTCAGATTTATTCCCTTGATCCTGTTTGGAACCAAAGGGAGAATTCAGATTTATTCCTGGGATCCTGTTTGGAGTCAGAGGTGAGAACTCAGATTTATTCCTGGAATCTTGTTTGGAGTTAGAGGTGAGATCTCAGATTTATTCCCTTGATCCTGTTTGGAGCTGAGGGGAGAATTCAGATTTATTCCTGGGATCCTGTTTGGAGCTGAGGGCTGAGAATTCAGATTTATTCCCGTGATCATGTTTGGAGCCAGGGCTCCCAGGAGGGTGAGAATTCCAGTTAATTCCTGGGATTCTGTTTGGAGCTGATCTCCCTCCCCAGGAATTTCCATGGAATGTGTCCCACTCATTCCCTGCCCGCCTCACCCAGAGCTTTGGGGTCCCTGCACTGTCCCCACCCCAAGGAGCCACGTGCAGTGCTTGGGTCCTTTTTGGGGTCATTTCCCAAACATTTGAACCTCCACTCCCCTCCCTGCCTCAGTTTCTCTCTGCCTCCAGTTCTCCATCCAGGAGACAATTCCTTAGAAATCTCTGTTGGGAGACGAGACAAATCAGGATTTCACTTGTGCTGTCCCCACTCCAGGCCCCCAGCAATCAGACTCCCACATTTGAACCATAAATCAGTTTTTCACCTCAAGCCTGCTGTTTTCCACCCTCTGCAGGTGCTGATTCCTGGAGTTTTTATCTCCCTGGGAACAAACTTTCCCCCTTTCCCTGCGCCGGCCCCTTCCCTTGCAAGCATCCCAGTTATTTTATTATCATTTTATGCCCACAAGGTAAAAATATTTTAATTTTTCCCCCCCTTCCCTCCCTTTCTCCCCCCTCTCCATCCCCACATTCCTGCCCAGAGCGAGGGGGGTGGCATCCCCTGCGTGTCCCGTTCTCCTTCTCCATCCATCCATCCATCCATCCATCCATCCATCCATCCATCCATCCCAGCTACCGGGAGCTGCAAGGGGGGACCCGCCTGGAGCAGCCCCTCCTCCCGCCTCAAAATTCCTTTTTTTTCCCCCAGCCCCTGGAAGTTTCTCCGCCGAGTGGAGAGACCCCGGGACGCTCCGGGTCCTGGGCGGGGGGAGAAGCCGGAGCCGGGTGAGTGAGCAGCAGGGTCTGTCCGTCCGTCCGTCCGTCTGTCCGTGTCTGTTTGTCCGTGCAGGGTTTGGCTCCCTTGGGTTTGTTGTTTTTTTCTTTTCCCCCGGCCACTCTTCAGTCTCAGGTTGCAGTTAAAGAACTGCGGAGGGGAAGGAGGGAGAGGGGCCGGGGGAAGAGGAGGAGGAGGAGGAAGCAGCAGCTCCCAAGGGGGAGGATGAGGAGGAAGAGGAGAGTGAGGAGCAGCAGCTCCGGATGAGGAAACTGAGGAGGGAGAGGAGGAGGAGGAGGAGGAAGCAGCACCTCCCGATGGGGGAGGAAGAGGAGGATGAGGAGGGTGCAGCTTCCGATGGGGAGGAAGAGGAGGCAGCAGCTCCTGAGGAAGAGTAGGATGAGGAAGCAAGCTTCTGATGGGGAAGATGAAGAGGATGAGGAGGCAGCAGCTCGCAGCTCCAGATGAGAAGGATAAGGAGGATGAGGAAGCAGAAGCTTCCAGGGGCGAGGATGAAGAAGATGAGGAGGCAACACCTCCCTATGGGGGAGGAAGAGGAGGAGGAGGAGGCAGCAGCTCCCAGTGGGGAGGATGAAGATGAGGAGGCAGCAATTCCAGATGAGGAAAATGAGGAGGAGGAGGAGGCAGCAGCTCCTGATGGAGGAGGAAGAAGAGGTTGAGGAGCAACAGCTTCCAATGGGGAGGAAGAGGAGGATGAGGAGCGGTGGCTTCCAAAGGGGAAGATGAGGGGAGTGAGGAGGCAGCAGCTCCCTGATGGGGAGGAAGAGGAGGATGAGAAGGAAACAGCTCTGGATGAGGAAGCACCACATGGGGAGATGGAGGAGGAAGAGGAGGTTGAGGAGCAACAGCTTCCAATGGGGAGGAAGAGGAGGATGAGAAGGAAGCAGCTGTGGATGAGGAGGATGAGGAAGCACGGCATGGGGAGATGGAGGAGGAAGAAGAGGTCGGCAGCTCCCAGTGGGGAGGATGAGGAGGAGGCAGCAGCCACTGGTGGGGAGGATGAAGAGGATGAGGAGGCAGCAGCAGCCCCAGCTTCCCCCTGCTCTGCACAATTTGAACCCCTTGGTGCTGCCCCAGAAGGGCCCGAGGTGCCCCAAACCTGTCTGGAATTGGAATTTTGGGATGAATTTCACCTCCCCTGGTGGGATGTGGCTCAGGAGCGTCAGGGCGAGCTTGGGAAGGAGATTCCAGAGCATTGTGGAATATCCAGGGTTGGAAGGGTCGCCAAAGTGCCACTCCTGGTCCTGCCCAGGACAATCCCATGATCCCACCATGTTCCCGAGGGTGTTGCCCAAATGCTCCTTGAGCTCTGTCAGCATTACCAGAGTTCCCATGGGTTTGTTTTGGGGTTTTTTGAGGTGTTTTTGAGAAGAAGACAATTCCTGTTGCTCCTTTGATGCATCCAGGGGGTCTGAGCATGGAGTGGGCAGAATCTGATCCCAGAAAACTTCCCACCAGTGGGATAAGGAGATGGATTTTCCTTCTGATCTTGTTCTGTGCAACGTGGCTGGAAGCAAGTCCTGGATCAAAGCTGGGACAACAAAGGAGCAAATCCCCTGGGAATGGCTCTAATTCCAACAAAATGGATATTTTGGTGGGATGTGGGAGAAGCTGCAGGAAGAGTTGGTCTGGGGCCATTCCTGGCTGGGGAACTCACAAATTCCAGGGTGGAATTCTCCTTTCCTGCTGCAGGTTTGATCGTGGCAATGGATGCAGGGATTGAGTGTCTGGAATCCACATCCAGCTGTGGATTTGCTCCTTTCCCAATCCAGCTTTTCCTGCCCCAGGAGCACCAGTGGTGGTGGTGACTGAGATCCACTCACAATTCCCAGCTTCTCCTGTGGATGCTGGAATGATGTTCCACAAATTTCTTTTTGATTCACAATTTGGTATTTTTTTGGCTGCTCTCCATCGTGGGCCCAAAATAACGGGAATTCTGCTGCAATCAGGAATTGCAGGGAAGTGTTTTTATCAACTGCCAGGAGATGATTCCTGAAATGTCTCAGAAGTCTTTGAGGCTCTTTGTGGTTTGGGTGGAATTTGCAGGAATTTCTTCCTGTGATCACTGCACCTGGGAGGAGGAACAGGAAATGGGACAGGGAAGGTTGGGGCTTCCCAATTTTCCTGCAGCTCCCAGGATCCTCGGGAAGGGCTGGAGGTTCTGTTCGGAGCGTTGGCACAGGGATATGGGGACACATCCTAGCTCTTTTGGGTGGCATTTGGTCCTTTTTGGGTGTCACTGGATTTTTGGGATTACTGGGTTTTTGGTCCTTGTTGAGTGTCACTGGAATTTTGGGTTCACTGGACTTTTGGGATCACTGGAGTTTTGGGTGTCATTTGATCCTTTTTGGGTGTCATTGGTCATTTTGGGGATCACTGGAATTTTAGGATCACTGGATTTTTTGGGTGTCATTTAATTCTTTCTGGGTGATACTGGAATTATGGGATCACTGAGTTTTTGGATGTCGCTTGGGGATTTTTGGGATCACTGGATTTTTAGGATCCCTAGGGTTTTGGGGGTCATTTGTTCCTTTTTTGGGATCACTCAGTTTTCCCAAACACAGCCTGTCTGGGAATGGGAAAACCAGGGGAGCAGGGGATGGGAGATGGATGATGGATGGATGGAGTGTGACTCTGGGATTTGGGGTGAGGGATCTGCAGGTGGTGCCGAAGCTGTGAGATGTTCTCACCACAGGCCTCACCTTCCCGTGGAATTAATAATTAAATTAATGGGAAAAGTCAGGGATTTGGGTTCAGATCCTTGGCTCCAACTGCTGGATCTCTTCCTGACTGGGCAGGGGGTGCCTCTGGATCTGCCTCTCCCATTCCCTGCCCATAAATCAGGGAATCATGGAGAGGTTTGTGTTGGAAGGGGCTTTAAAGCCCATCCAATTCCTACCTGGCCATGGGGTATTCCCAGGAGATGGGAATGTGGGAATTCCATTCCCAGACTCTCCTTGCTGCCTCCTTCCACGTCCATATTCCAGCAAAAGCGAATCTGGAGGCAGGGAAACGGCAGCAGATTCCTGCTGGGAGAATTTCCCCTGCCCCAAACCCAGGAGGCTCCCAAGGGATGCAGAACCTTTGGGATCTTTTTTTCCTTTGTCCCAGCTCCTGTTCCCCTCAGGAGCACTTGGAAATGTGAATAACCTGGAAAAGTTCCAGCTGGAGAAACCGGAGCAGCGCAGTCCTGGCTGCCAGCCAGGCACTCAATCTCTTCATCCGTCACTTTCCAACCCTTTTTCCCCCTTTTTTTAACCCCTACCTCCTTCAAATCCAACGATTTTCCCACAAATCCCCACCTCTCCTTGGCCATGGATCCTACTTCCCTGGAGACATTCCCTTTTTCAGGATGTCTAATCCCATTCCACCTTTTTTAAGGGAAAACAGTTGAACAAACGTCACCCCCTGGATGCCCCACGTGGCAGCGGGGTGACAAAACGGCAGATATCCCGTTCTTTGTTCCATGAATCTGTCTGATGAGCACTGATTCCCAACAAAATTCCTCTTTGGAGTCACCCACCCCAAACCTTCACTCCTTTCCTGGGATTTCTTGCAGGAATTGGAGCTCAGGGCACCAAACCCCTCCCGTGCTGTTTGCGGCAGCTGCATGGGCAAATCCAACAGTTTTTTCCTTCAAATTGTGCTTCTTGGAGAGGGAGGAAAGTTCTGCCTGGAGATGATCTTCCCAGGAAGCACCCAGCTGGAATTTTCTGCTTGGAAAAGCCTCTAAATTTGGCTCAAAAACGTGTTTTTAATGTGAAAATCTGATTTGTGGGGAGTCACCATGGAGCAGGAAAAAAGAGAGGAGGGTATGGATGTCATTCCCAGGACTCACCGGGTGTTTTCCTGCTTTTCCCCTGGATGCTTCCAAGCTGGAATCCTCCATCCCAAACTCCCGGAACTTTCCTTGTCACAGGAATCTTAAAGGGACTCCTTATTCTCATTAGTTGGAATTGAATCCCTGGAAAAGAATAAAGCTGGATGAAGCCATTGAGATTTTTTTTTCCCCTGAATCCATAATTTGCACCTTGGAAGTTGTCTATGCTTCCCTGGGAACAGGTGAGGCTCAGAGCAGGAGAAGAACTTTTGATTGCCCATTAAAAAAGAGTAAAATTCCCTTTGGCAGCACCACTCCTGCTCCACATGGAGAATTCCCTTTTTTCCAGAGGGGGAATTCTGCAGCAATTCTGGGGAGTCATTAAACCACCAACAATAACCAAAATTCCAGACTCCTCCTTGGGCTGGATCCTCAAGGAAGTTCATCCTGGATTTAGGAGCCTGGAGATCAGGGTTGGATGTTGGTGATTCCTGATTTTCCTGGCCTTTTCTCCTGGATTAATTGGAGTGGGAAGTTTCTCCTGCTTTTATCCCACCACCAATATTCCCATGTGGGCCTCGTTGCCTCAGGTGGATGTTGGGAAAGCGGGGTGGCAAAGCTGAGCTCTCAGCATTACAAAGAAATGAAGGAATTCAAGAATTTATGGATTTCAATCCAAATTTTCCATGACAAGAGGAGTCTTTTTAGCTGGACAAAAGCTTTTCCTGGCACTGAGGGTGGGTGGGAGCTTCACCCTCAGGTGGTCGCAGCTCCAACCTCTTTCCCTCTGCAGGTGAGGGACTCTCCAGGCTCTGTGCTGGCTTCCAGGAATTCCCAGGAGCTGCTTCCCACGGGAAATGTTGTGTGCCCAGATCCTTGTCCTGGCGGTGGCCACGGGGCCGTTCCAAGCTGGGGCTGCTCATGAAGGTGAGTGACAAGTGACAAGTGACACCTGGGTCACCACGGGTGCAGCACCTGGGACATTTCGGGGAGGAAAACCCCTTTTCCAAGCAGATTTTCCTGGATCCACGCATGGATCTGTCAGGCTGGAGCTGTGGTGCTTTTAATTCCTGCTCAGGATCCTCTTAGGTTGGGATCAGGTGGATAACAGAGCACCTCCAAAGGAATTCAGGGCCTGAATTCCTGCTCTGGGATTCATGGAGAAATCAGGGCTCTGCTCAGTGTCCTGCCTCTGCTCCAGCTCCTGCTCCAGAGGAAGGTGGGGAGAAAGGGAAAACAAATCCCCTCTGAATTCCAAGACCTGCTTCCAGCCACCACACAGGAAATGGGAGAGGAAAAACCTCAAGGAAGCCTTGAATCCTTCTCCTGGTTTTTAGGGAGTCGAGATGGCACAAGGATTCACCTCCCCAGCTCCGTGCAAGCCCAGAAAGAGCTTTTGGGGATGAGGGGCTGGATCCAAAAAGCAGGAGGAAAAAGAATTCCAGGGAAGAGCCTCATGGATGACCCAGGGTGTCCTTTTTTGGTCTTGGGTGGGGAGATCCTTGGGGGCATCCTCCAGAGTGAATCCAGAGCTCCCAGGATTGTCCCAGGCTGGGTGGGATCCTCCTTTTTCCAACAACCCCCAGGTTTGAAGGTGCAGATTCATCTAATTCCATTAAATTCAACCTGGAGTTAATGGAATCTTCAGCATCAGCTCGGAAATTAACTTGATTAAGCTGCTGTCCATCAATTAACCAAGAAACTCGACTCTAAGGCTGTTTAATTCCGGGCTGGGAGCGGGGCAATAAATCAACCTTTGGAGATGTCTCTGGCAAAGCCATGATGGATGGAACAGGATCGTTCTGGAGGTGCATGGAAAATTCCAAATCCCATCCTATCCCCCTGTGATTAATAGAGCTGTCCAGGGTGGGATTTTCTCCAGAAGGTACCAATCCAAATGTCTTTACCATCCCACATTTCCCATGACAGCTCCAGGTGCCTGATCCAAGCAGGAATTACGAGGTTTTGGGAAATTTTTGCCTCCCCAAAAAAAAAGGAAAGCCCCCAGAATGAGGTGGGATTGTCACATTATAGGGAAAAGGGCACCATCCCACCCTTTGGAATCCCTTATTTGTTGTTTTCCTCCTCGTTATCCCTGGATGCAAATGAGGGTGGGGTGAGGAAGACTCTCAAAAATCAGGATGGATGGAGGAAGCTCTGCCATGGACAGGGACCTTCCACTGTCTCAGGTCATCCTGGCCTTGGACACTTCCCAGGACGGGGCATCTCTGGATGAGCAGCTTCTCCTGGGTCAGAACATCCCAATTAGGATTGGATGGAATTAGGAGGAAATTAAGGAGAGCTAAGGAGAACACAACACTCTGGGAAGCACCTAAACACGGTCTTTCCATCCTCTTCCCTTCGGTGTCCTGGGAATTCAGGTGGCTCTGGGGGGTTTCCCTCACTCCGTGGGAATGAGGGATGAGCCTCCCTGTCCCTCTTGTCCCCCAGCCTGCAGGACAGCAGAGGTGGCCAAGGTTCTGTTCCTCGTGGGGCAGTCGGAGGGTGCCGGGGAGGAGAGCTCCCGGCTGCTCCGGGATTTCATCGGGAACGTGGCCAGATCCTTCGAGATGGGAAGAGGAGGAATCCAGCTGGGCCTGGCTCTCTATGGGGAGACACCAAGGTGGGTCTGACCCTCCTCCTGCAGCCACTCCTGCATTCCTGGAATCCAGATCATGGATGAAGAGCTTCTGCAGCTCTGGGGAGCCTCTGAGCAGAGTCATCCAGGGGGGCTTGGCCACAGGGAATTCTTTCAGGGCAGGGAGGATGGGTTTAACACTCAAATTCCAAGTTTTAGATCCTGATTGTGGTACCCACGGTTTGGGGCTCGTTCCCTGCACTCCCCTGACCACTGTGAGGAGAACTCCTTGGCATGAGTTAAATCCATGGAGTGGTTTGGGTGGGAAGGAACCTTAAAGACCATTTAATTCCAGTTTCCATGGGCAGGGATAGGTTCCCTATCCCAGGGTGCTCCAAGTCCCAATGTCCAGCCTGGCCTAGGACACTTCCAGGGATCCAGGGACAGCCACAGCTTCTCTGGGCAACTGGGAAGAAACTAAATGTCAACATTATTGCTGGTTATGGCCATTTTCAGTACATCTCTTTCTCTTTATTCCCTCATCTCTCATTCCCAGGATGAGTGTTGAGCTCACGGATTATGTGACCATCAAAGAAAGGCTGGATGCAGTTCAGGAGCTCTCCTTCCAAGGCAGCAGTCTCCAAACAGGCTCAGCCCTGGCTTTTGCAGCTCAGGCCTTGGCTCAGGACACCCTGAGAGAGGAGGCAGCAAAGGTGGGTGAGCTCCTGAGGTGTTGTCAGGGAGCAGCTGGGTCATCCCAGAATCCTGGAATGGTTTGAGTCGGAAGGGAACTCAAAGCCCACCCAGTGGCACCCCTCTGCCATGAGCAGGGACACCCTCCACCATCCCAGGCTGCTGCAAACCCCATCCAACCTGGCCTTGGGCACTGCCAGGGATCCAGGGACAGCCACAGCTGCTCTGGGAATTCCATTCCAGGGCCTCCCCACCCTCCCAGCCAGGAATTCATTCCCAATATCCCATCTAACCCTGCCCTCTGGCAGTGGGAAGCCATTCCCACTTTGTCCTTTCGCTCCATGATCTTGCAAGTTGTGTTGGAAGAATTCTTTCCTAGTATCCAATCCAAACCTAGTCCTCCCTTGGGAGATGCTCATGAGGACTTGTAGGGATGAATCCTCTCCCTGTGCTGGCAGGAATTTCCTCCTGGAGTTCCTGCCCCGAGCAGGGATGAGCCCCAAGGGGAGGAGGGCCTTGCAAGAAGATCCTCAGGGGAGCTGCTCCTTCCCGGCTCATGGCAATGATTCCATGGGAGTTTCCTCAGAGCTGCTGGGTTTTTGAAGGGTTTAATTCCAAGAGAGGGGATTTCAGGGATGCAAAACCCCACAGCTCTCACCCTGACCTCCTGATGTTGGGCCTGCTTCTTCCCTGGCTCTTATCCCAACTCTTGCAGGTGGTGGTTCTGATCACGGATGGGAAATCCAGCGATTCCGTGGAAGAGGGAGCCCGGATCCTGCAGGATGGGGGGGTGACAGTGTTTGCTGTGGGTATGTGTGGCCACCAAAACCTCTGTGTGACCAACCCTCCTTCTTCTCCATGGGGAATACTCCTGATTCACAGCACCCTCTTCCTAAAAACTGCTCCCATCCCCAGGCTCGGCCTTTGGAAACCACTGCAAATCCAGGAAAATTGTTGTGTTCTTGGATATTTTTGTTGTTGTGGTCAAAAACTGATTTATTTAGTGAGAATCTGTGGGTTTGTATCTGTCAGAGCCACTTGGGAATTCAGAAGGGGTTCAATAAATGGTTCCATTAAATGTTTTGATGTGACATTTAGGAAAAAAAACAATTGAAAATGCTTTTGCTTCTGAAGTTTTCTCTTAATGGGACTTAGAGACTGACTCAAAAATGTCCCTCAAAATAATTCCATGAGCAACAAAAGTGGTCCCACTTCTCCCCCCATCCCCAAGATTGAAATTCCACCAGTCAAATCCTTCCCTTTCCCCAAATATCTCAGGGAATGACAGGAATGGTGGTGGGGTTTCAATACAAAGAGCAGCCAGGTTGATTTGAACAAATATGAGGTAAGAATTGGGGAAGGATGGGTTTGTTGGGTGGGTTTTCCCCCCTTTTTTTGGTTCAACCACAGGAGCACCCTGGAATTTCCAAAAACCTTCCCAAAATCCCGTTGTCTGCTCGGCACAGGAATGTGTCTGTACCCAATGGGAAGGACAAGGCTGGATCCTGCCCTGTTCCTTTTTTCCCCACCTCTCAGCCCATTAGCAGCACTGACACAATCTCTATGACACCTCTGGAGAAATCCTGACCTCTGTTCCCTGGTGGAAGAGGCTTCCTCTGCTTCTCCCATCCAGCTTGAGACTCCATTCCTTGTTCCCTCCTTTTCCTAGGGAGCACAACCCAAAATTGGTGTCAAACTCAAAGCCCAGCACGTTGCTCCCCCTTTCCAAAGCCTGCCTGCCCCATGGATGGTGTTTGATGTCCTCTTTTCCTGCTCTTTCCCTCCCCTAGGGATTAAGGATGCTGACAAGAACGAGTTGGGCAGGATTGCTTCAGATCCCACTGCGGAGCACGTGCTTTACGTGGAAGATTTCCAGCTGCTCCCAAATGTGGCTCCCAAACTCTCTCGGAGGCTCTGCTTCACAGCCTCGGAGCCACCACGTCCTGTCAAGCAGAGGGAGCAAGGTGTGTCCAGGCTCTCCCTTGATCCTGCTTTCCTTCTGCTCAAACCAGTTTCTGGATGTGCTTCCATGGGGATGGACTTCCTACATCCCTCTGAGGGAGCTGGAGAGGTTGGGTGATCCTAGAGGAGCAACCAGCTCACGGAGCAGCTCCTGCTTTGGGGACAGTGGTCCTGGGTGTTTTTCTTGTGGCTGCCTCTCCATGGTTTGTTTAGGGATGCCAGATCCTGGGAATTTTGATGCTGGATCAAACAAAAGGAGCAGCAATGGGATGGAGCAGCATTTCTGCTCCTTGGGGTATTTCGTTGTGGGATTGTCACAGGGAATTCTGGCAGCAGAGCTCAGGGTCTGGGGAAGAACTTCATTCCCTGCTGAAGGTGAAAAGAGGTTTCCAAAGAGGTTTCCAAAGAGATCCAGACACTGCAATGAATCCAGAGGTGATGGCACTGAATTCCTGCCCCTTCTTGGTTCAGGAGAAGCTGAGTTAAAAGCTTGGGGTAGAAATGGGGAGAACTTCACCTGAGACTTTAAAGGGTCTCTTTTTTTTTGGCTTCTTCTGTGGTTCTGCAACACTTCAGGGCTTCCTGTGATATTCCATGGAAAATCCAGGCTTCCTGTGACATTCCATGGAGAGTCCAAGCTTCCTGGCAGATTTATCCAATGTCGGGAAGGAGAAGGGCAGGGAGGAGCTGCTGCCCATGCATTAACCAGGTTTCACTGGGGAAGTGTAACCAGAACCAATTTTGGTTTCCTGCTTTGTGCTGTCAAAAAACTGGCCAAAAAAAAAAAAATTCCTGATGGATCATCTCCTGTCTGGAAACAGATCCCAGGTGTCCCTGTGCTCCCAACCTGAGTGACACCCACAGCTTTCTCTGTGTGGAATGTGTTGACTCCGTCCATGAACGTCACATGTGGTGGAATCCAATCCAAACTCTTTCCTTTGTGTTTTTGCAGCTGAGCAGATCCTGGGCCCTCGGGAGCTGCGTGTGAGTGAGCACAGCCACAGCTCCCTGAGGCTCTCGTGGGTGGCAGCCACGGGCAGGGTGACAGGGTACCATGTCCATGTCCTCCCCTTGCTGCCACCGGGGCAGCCGGAGCCGGAGCACCAGCGGCAGGTAGGGTCATGTTCCCATTTTCCAGGCATCAGTTGGTTTTCAGTTCCTAATGTTGGGTTTCAGTTCCCAATGTTGGGTTTCAGTTCACAAAGCTGGGGGTTCATCCTATGTTGAGGGCACAGCCTGGTTAGGAGATGGCACCATGTCCTTCAGCCATCCTGGATCCTTCAGCCACATCCCTCACCCATCAGCCATCCTGGCACAGTGGGATTGGCAGGAATTCCTGAGGGTTGAAGTGAAACTGTAGATCCATTATGGGTGTAGATCCACCAGTTTCA
This sequence comes from Pyrgilauda ruficollis, assembly GCF_017590135.1. NCBI lineage: Eukaryota > Metazoa > Chordata > Aves > Passeriformes > Passeridae > Pyrgilauda > Pyrgilauda ruficollis. Next base: position 61,071 of record NW_024524000.1, read on the forward strand.
ATTCCCAACGTTGGGGGTTCATCCCGTGTTGAGGGCACAGCCTGGTTAGGAGGTGGCACCATGTCCCGCAGCTATCCTGGTCACAACAGAATTGGTGGGAATTCCTGAGGCTTGACATGAAGCTGTAGATCCACCATGGGTGTGGATCCACCATGGGATCCACCAGTTTCAGCTCCCAATGTTGTGGTGTCATCCCATACTGAGGGCACAGGCCAATTAGGAGGTGGCACCACATTCCTCAACCATCCCGAGCACAGAAGGATTGGAGGAAATTCCTGAGGATTGAAGTGAAGGTGTAGATCCACCATGGGATCCACCAGTTTCAGTTCCCAAAGTCAGGGGTTCATCCCGTGTTGAGGGCACAGCCTGGTTAGGAGGTGGCACCACATCTCTCAGCCATCCCAGACACAGTGGGATTGGCAGGAATTCCTGAGGCTTGACATGAAGCTGTAGATCCACCATGGGTGTAGCTCCACCATGGGATCCACCAGTTACAATTCCCAGTGTTGGGTTTCAGTTCGCAATGTTGGATGCTTGGTTAGGAGGTGGCACCCAACCCTCCCAATATCCAATCCTTTCTCTCCTTATCTTTATGATGCCACCACTCAATCCCATCCAGCCTCCCTGGCATCATCTCCTGCCCCTCCTGCTGCCAGAGTTGTTCATTCTGGTAAGATCTCAGTGGATTTGGGGATTTTCCATGTCCTTGTGTGAGGGATGCTGCCGTGTGCTTCAGTTCATCCCACACCGCACAAAGTTTGGGAGTTAGACTGAAGGGTAGAAGATACTTGCCCTAAAAGCTTTGATTCCTAATAATAGAACAAAGCTATGAAAGCTTAAATTATTAAGGTGGAGATTATTAATTGTATTAATTATTAAAATTGTATTTAACTGGAATGATCATCCTTGGCAGCTTCTGTGTTTTCCCTGTTATTATGAGATCCTGAAGTTCTGTTTCCATCTCTTGCCCTCAGGTTACATCAAAAATTCCTTCTCTGAGCTTAAAAGGAACTTTCTTGGTTGTTTTTTCCTTCATTTTCTTCAAAGGAATTTGAGATCACCTTTACCCTTAATGCACTCTCCATGTTTTATTTCCTGGGCTATTCCATGGGCTATTCCACAATTTGAGGATCACAACATCCGGGTGAGGGCCATAAGAGGCTCCTGCTCATGGAAATCACCTTGAGCAGGTGTGGGAGGTGACCTGCTGTTCTGCTGTGGTGTAACGGTGTCCCTTGTCCCCCTGTGTGACAGGTGGAGGTGGATGGGGACACAACCACGGTGCTGGTGACAGATCTGAAGCCCAGCACCAAATACGTGCTCACGGTGAGGGCCAGCTATGGAGGGGCCCTCGGGGAGCCAGCAGCCACCAAAGGGAAAACAAGTGAGTGTCCCCTGGGAAACACCCACCCCAAAGCTGGGGTGGAGGGATGGGTGGAGGGATAATGGATGGATGGGTGGATGGATGGATGAGGGAGGGAGGTGGGATGGTGGGGTGGATAGCAGGATGGATGGTGGAATGAGAGGGAGGGATGATGGATGGTGGGATGGATGGATGGTGGGATGAATGGATGGATGGTGGCATGGGTTTGGAGCTTCAAAGTTTATTAGAGAAGCTTCCATTGAGTCCTGAGGTGTAGGAAGCTCCTTGGCTTTCCAAACTCCTCCAAGAGGAGCCTGGACGGAGCTGGATCCAATCCCAGCCCTGGATTGTCAATGGATTAAATGTGAGGAATTATAGAGGTGTGGTTGGACCTTTGTCCAAGGATTAAAGATGGCAAACCAGGTTTATTTATGTTATATAAAATTTGTATTAAAATTAATGATTTCTTATGATAAATGATTAGATTAAAATACCTTAATCAGAATTATTTACTGCACAGTAGAGAAGCTAAAACTACCAGGATAGGACAGAATCATGCACTTAATCAAAGTAATTATACTATACTAATTATATTGAAGTAATTATATTAAAGTAATTGTAATAAAATTAGCAAAAAAAAAAAAAAACCAAACCCCAATTATTGAAGTAGAGATTGATGTCACTCACCCAGACCAGTGTCCAGGGGCAAATCTCTTCTGCTGACCTTCAAGGGGTGACTTTGAGGGGTGTCCCCACCCAAAGCAGGAATCTCCATTCCCAAGAAGGGACATGGGGATATGTCAGGAGAACATTTGAAAGTGGGACTGGACTTCCATCACCTCTGCTTTTAGGGAGTTTCAGAGTTTAAGGGGTTCACTAATCCCCCTCTGCTCCCTGGATGAAGCTCCAATCCTGCTTTGCCCGAGGGGTTTTGTAAAGAATTATTCCTTTCTTCCCTGCCTTTTGTTCTGCCCCGCACCCCCTGCCATGTCTGGAATTGTTTATCTTCTTGAGGGGAGATCTCTGACAGGATGAATAAATAAAGCTCCTCAATGAGGTTTGACTCATCTGTACTTGCCAGGAAGAAGATGGAATGTCTTTATGGGTGGAAATAAAGCCATTTGATCTCTCCTCTTATTATCCCCAACACGAAGCCAGAGGCAGGAGCCATAAATCCGTCTGCCATGGCTGGCTGGATCCAAATGGGCTCCTCTCCCTTGGAATTGTGGCCGTGGGAGCAAAGCAGGCTTTGATTCATGGCTTTGATTCCTGCTCAGTCTGCAAGAACTGCAGAGTTTCCCCTGCCCAGGACAGATTTTCTCTGCTTGTGAGAAGATATTTCAGATCCCAACACCATTCCCGGAGAAAACTCCCAAACTTTCTGCCTTGGGATGTTTCATCCCTAATTTCAGGTGGGAAAAGGGTTGGTAGGAGGGGCATTGTTGGTTTTAAGGAATCAGAGTTGGTGCTTCTCCTCTTTGTGTCTCTCTGTCCCTGAAGACAAAAGATTTTCCAAGGATCTTTTCCATTATTCAGCACTTCCACCTCCATTTCTGCCCCATTTTTGTGTCCCCAAAGCTCCTGTGCCTCCAGTCACCAATTTCCGTGTGATAGAAGAAGGACTTTTCAGCCTGAAGGTGGCTTGGACACCTCCCCTGGGCAAACTGGAGGGCTACAAGATCTACATCCCCAGGGGTGAGTTTTATTAATTTTTTATTAATTTTATTAATTTAAATCAAATTTTAATTTATTTTTCTTATTTTTTCTTGACGTTTGCTTTAAAAGGAGCAGTGATCCAAGGACAGGGAAGGCGCTGTGAACTCCTGGCATGACTCTGGAAAGAGTCCAGGATAGACTTTTCCAAATATTGTGGTTCTTCCAGGATAGAGGAGAGTCCTTGGAAGGATTTTCCTTGGAAGAACAAGCTGAGGATGGCACTGTGAATTCCTTGTTTGCCCTGGCACATCCAGATGTTTCTCCCTCTCAAGTGCCCGCTCTGGTGGGGATTTGGGATTACTTTGGGATGCCTCCCACTCCCCTCTGTGGGATCTGAGGGCTGGGTCAGCACAGCCAGAATTCCAAGCCAACCCCACATGGATTGGGAGACTCCAACCACGCCCCTGAGCCACCTCCATGGTGTGAAGACCTCCCTGTGGGATTTGGCCTCATGGGAAGGCTTCACCATCCCTTTTCTCCTTGATCTTGCAGCCAACAAGCCCGGGGTGACCCTTGAGCAGATCCTGCGGGGCGATGTCTCTTCCCACCTGCTGGAAAACTTGCAGGAGGACAGGGAATACAGCATCAGCATCTATGCCGTGTATCCTGAAGGGCCGAGCCAGCCCGTGGCTGCTCTGGGGAGGACACGTAAGAGCTGGGACCCCATGGTTGGTCCCTTTTGTCCCCAGCTGTCTTCAGAGGTGGTGCCCTCATGCACCAGGATCTTCCCAATTCCATCCTAACTCTTCCCCCATGGACATCCTCAGTGCCATCCTGCCGTTTGGGGGAATGTGGGAGGTTCGTTTTCCCTCCTGTTTTGCACCCACACTTCACAAGGTTGGTGCTCGGAGATGTTTGGTCCTGGATAGTTACAGGTTGGGCTGTTCTCCCTCTGGTTTATGAGGTGCCTTCAGCCCCTGGGCAGGAGCTCCTGGAAATCCCACTCTTGGAATCATTAAGGCTGGAAAAACCCTCTAAGATCCCTGTATCCAACTGTCCCCAGCACTGCCGTGTCCCCAAATGCCAAAATCCATATGGCTTTGAATTCCCTCCAGGGATGAGACTCCAACACTGCCCTGGGCAGCTCTTCCAGTGCCTGACCACACTTTCCATCAAGAAGTTTTTCCCAAAATCCAACCTAAACCTCCCCTGGCACAGCTTGAGGCCATTCCCTCTTGTCCTGTCCCTCATTCCATGGGAGCAGAGCCCAGTCCCACCCAACCACCTCCTTTCAGGTGTTCCCTTCACCCAGCTGAGCTGGAGGAACATTCATGGACAGCCAGCAAAGTCCTCCACTCCCAATGGATGTTCTGACATTTTCTTTCCTTCCTCCTTCCAGTGAAGCTCCTGCCTGTGGAGAACCTCTTGCTGCAGAACGAGACCACGGACACGCTCCAGGCCCGGTGGAGCCCTGTCCGGGGAGCCACGGGATACAGGCTCACCTGGACATCAGCAGGTATGGATGGGGTGGGATTCAGGCTCAGCTGGACATCAGCAGGTATGGATGGGGTGGGATACAGGCTCACCTGGACATCAGCAGGTACAGACAGGGCTGGGGTGTGCATCAGTGAGCAGAGCATGGAAAGATGGGAGCTGTGAGATTCCCAAGAATGTTGGACGCACTTTGGGTTGGATTGGATTCCATCTGTGTCCAGAGGGAATTGGGATTTTTTTGGGGACTGTAGCCAGTGGAGTTTTCTCTGCCATGGACAGAAAAATTCCTGCTGTGGCTCTGGGTGAAGCAGGCTGGTGGATATCCAGCCTTGTTACATGGAATTATTATTCCTTGAGGAATCTTGGAATAGCTGAGAGGAGCTGAGAAAACCCTCCCTGCAGAGCTGCACAGCCCCTGAGTATTTGGGGTCACCCCTTTTTTGGGGGACAACTGAGTGCATGATTTTTGGGGGGACAGCCTGGTAGTGCCTGTGCTCATGGCTTTTTCTCTCTGCAGCATTAAAACCAGGCTGCATTCCCCAGAATCCTAATTTTTAGGCAAATTTGAGAGTTTGGAGACAGATCCACCTTTGCAGCTGGAGCTTTTCCCCTGCCCTGAGCCCAAGCATATTTTCCGTGGTGCTGGGAGGGGGAGCAGGAGTGAGAAATTCCAGTTGGATGGCAGATTTTGGCCTTGGGAGATGGATGTTTCTAGGGCTCAGGGATGTCAGGACACCTGGCTCTCTCCAAGGCTTTGAACAAAAAAACACATTTTCCTCTCCCTCAGCTCCCCTGGTTATGGTGGAAGGAGACATCTCCCCCCAGGAAAGGTGGGGATTAGTGGGAGAACAGCTCCAAATGTCACCAGGAGGGAAAAACCTTCACAGGGAAGGCATAAAACAGCTTTTATGGTTTTATAATGAACCCAAAACTCAGCAGTTTGCCCAGGCTGTGCCCAATATCCCAGCTAGGAATGGAGCTCTGTCTGGGAGTGGGGACACTGAGGGGACAGTGGGACAACCACATCACCTCCACCCCGATTTTCCATCTCCTTTTGCACCTGGTACAGCTCACCCTAATTCCAGGGGTGGAAAATCCCAAGGGTACCCCGCCCTGGCCTCTGAGTCCTCTTCCCAAATTCCACCCCATGCCGGGATTGGGGATGTGGTGATGGGATCCAGACCCTGTTGCCCATCCCAAGCACGGCAGGGGTTTGGTTTTCCTCGTCTGACTTTTAAAACCGGGATTAGATGAGCACGAAGTGGAGATGGGAGCTGTGGAGAGCAGGTGGGAAAAGGGGGATGGGGCTCCGGGTGCTGCTGGAACAGAAAATGGGAACGTGGCACCATCCAGTGACCAAACTGGAAAAGGCATTTTCCCTCTCTCAGAGGTTTCCCTCGACTGGGAATCAGGGGTGGATCCACAGGAATTCGGTTTTAACTCTTCTCCTGCTGGGCACGTTTAGCTGAGCCGGGTTTAGCCCACAACAAGCACATTAAAACTGCTTTTTGGGGCATCGCTGGCTTCAGTTCCTGCAGGGAAGGCAGCACGGAGTCACCCAGGGCTGGGCAGGCTGTGGAGCCTTTTATGGGATCACTCCCAGACCCCAACGTGCCCGGTTTGGGGTTTTCCTGGTTTATTCTGGGCTAAGCCCGGGGACACAGGCTGAGCCTGGGGACATGGGCTGAGCTTGGGGACATGGGCTAAGCCCGGGGACATGGGCTGAGCTTGGGGACAGGGGCTGAGCCTGGGGACACGGGCTGAGCCTGGGGACACCGTTTCCTTCACAGAGGGCAGCATCCAGGACGTGACCCTCGGCAGCTCCTACAGCTACTACATGATCCAGGGGCTGGCGCCGGGCGTGGAGCACACGGTGACCATCAACCCCATCTTTGGGGACATCGAGGGGCCGGTGGTGACTGGCAAAGCCACCACAGGTGAGTGTCCTGCAGCAGGGGTGGCATTAAGCCCATGCAGACATGGGAGGTGCTGGCACAGAGTTGGTGTCACTTCTGTCACTTCTCTGCATTGCTGGGTTTGTGTCACCGTCATGTTTTCTGGGAAAATCCCTTTGCCCAGGATTTCTCTCCTGGGAAGCCAAGAAGCCTCAGAGGAAAAGGAAAACAATATTATCTCGTTTGCTTCTCCTGTGTTTTGCTGCTTTGGAATGTGGTTTGGAAATTATTTATCCAACAAGTAGTTTCATGTGAATTGTTTTTACTTATTAACCAATCAGAAGCCAAGCTGTATCAAACTCTGGAAGAGAGAGTCACAAGTTTTTCATTATTATCTTTTAGCCTTCTGTCTGAATCCTTTCTCTATTCTTTAGTGTAGTTTAGTATAGTATTCTTTAATATAATACAGATCATAAAATAATAAATTAGCCTTCTAAAAACATAGAGTCAGATTCCTTCCTTTCCTTCCAACATTGGGGAACCCAGAAAATACCAAAATACCACAGGTTTGGGGAGCTCTTTGATGCTGTTGGGACCTCAATGGAACTGGGCAACTCTTCTCTCCTGCAGTGGCATCCAGCACTGTCCAGATGCTGAAAGTGAGTGAGATTTCCATCAACAGCCTCCTGGTGTCCTGGGATTCAGTCATGGGAGCCACCGGCTACAGGGTGGCCTGGGGTCCGACACCAGGTGAGATCCCTCTCTGCTCTCCCTGGAATGGGAGAGCCTCAGGAGTGGTGGGAGTAGGGCAGGTCCAACCTGGAGTGGTGGGAGTAGGGCAGGTATAGCTCATGAACTGCTCCAAGCAGCCTCACCCACAATTCCAGAGCATGAACTGAAGCCAGGGGTTATTCCTGGCCCTGAGGTACCATCCTGGCCCCAGCCCCACACAGAGTGAGGTCCCAGGAAGGAGACAGGGAGCATTCCCAGATTCCTGTGGTCCCTGGATGTCAGATGGTTTGGATTCAGTTCCTCTCAGCTGGTTTGGATCATTTAGGTGTTAAAATTCCAAAATGAGTAACCACAGGAAAACCCTCCCTTGGCCTGGCGAACACATGGAATCCCAGCATCACTGAGGCTGGAAAAGACCTCCAAGTCCAAGTTGTGCCCAATCCCCTCCTCGTGATGGAAATGCCACATCCAGCTGGACACCTTTAGGGATGGGCACTCCAAACCTCCCTGGGCAGCCCCTTTCCAATGCCTGACCACGCTTTCCATGAGGAAATTCCTCCTGAATTGTCCTGGAGCAGGTGTCCTCCAGCAGAGGGAACACGGTAGATTTCCCAGGATGCAGCAGAGCTGCTCTCCAGACTCTTTCTCCTCTTGTGTTCTATTTTCTCTTCCAAAGAATTCTTTGGCAAGGACCGTCCCCGCCACCTGTCCCTCGGCAAGTCGGTGACGTCCCAGCAGCTCCGCAGCCTGGCCCCTGACACCGAGTATGTGATTTCTCTGTCCGTGCTCTTCGGCTCCGGGGAGGGCCCCGGGGTCACCACCTCGGCCAGGACAGGTGGGTGCAGGTGGCATGGTGGAGTAGCTGCCACAGAACATAACCTCTGTGTATCTGGTTCGACCTCATGTATCCCTGACTGGGGCTGTTCCAGTGCTCCGGGCTTGGGAAGAGCTTCAGATTTGTAAGATCCCAGTTGGTTGAGGTTGGAATGGTTGGAAGGTTTGGAAGGGTTGGAAGAGTTGGCAAGTTTGGAAGGGTTGGAAGAGTTGGAAGGGTTGGAAGAGTCGAAAGTTTGGAAGGGTTGGAAGAGTTCAAAAGTTTGGAAGGGTTGGACGAGTTTGGAAGGCTTGGAAGAGTTGAAAGGGTTGGAAAGTTTGGAAGGGTTGGAAGAGTTGGAAGAGTTTGAAAGTTTGGAAGGTTTGGAAGAGTTGGAAGGGTTGGAAAAGTTTGGAAGGGTTGGAAGAGTTGGAAGGGTTGGAAGCCCATCTTGTTCCAACACCTTCCACTAGCCCAACATGCTCCAGGCCACATTCAACCTGGCCTTGGATGTTTGCAGGTGTGAAAAAGTGCTGTTTCTCCAGGTGAGGATGAGGAGACACCAAGGATAAACAAAGATGCCATTTTTAACTCTTTGATATAATTTTGACTCATTAACGTGCCAATGATGAGCCTTTGGGCAAGAATCAGGACACTCCTGATGTTTTCCCCATCCTGCAGCTCCTCTGGGATCTGTCTCCAACTTCAAGGTGACGTCCCACACCAGCACCAGCCTGTCCTTGGCCTGGAGTGCCACAGCCGCTGCCACCAAATTCAAACTCAGCTGGACCCCTGTGGGAGCAGGAAAAGGTGAGCAGGGAAAGGACATTCCAGGCACCTTCCCAAATTCCTGACCTACTCCTTGGGGGATAGGAATGAGATCCCACAGCTGGGAAACTTGATCCTGTTGGAGGTCCTTCCTCCTCTTTGTTTTCATGGTTTTATTTATGGAGATAATCCCCAGAGCTCAGGGACAGCAGTGCAGCAATTTCCTTTGGAGGAAGGAAGTGAGCTCCAGACTCTGAAATATCCCTGTTTTTCCAGGAAAACAGGTTGCCAGGACTCGGTACCTGGGCAGCAGAGTGTTGGCTCATCGGATTGACCACCTGGTGCCCAACACCCTGTACAGGGTCAGTGTCCGGGCTGTGTTCAGCAGGACCGAGGGGCCCGAGGTGATCCTGACTCACCACACAGGTAAGTCCTGCTGGAAAAACCCTCCTTCAGTTGGGAGGCGAAGCTTGGATTGCTCTTGGGCGTGGGATTGGCTCAGTTGGTCATAAAAACAGCAAAGTTTTGGCTTCAATCCTCGTGTTCATTCATTTAAGATCTGGACTCCATGATCCTGGTGGATCCAGCTCAGGATATCCTGTGGATGGTGGAGGCATCAGCAGCCCTCACTGCTGGTGGCAATAATCCGTAGCTGTTCCCGTGGGAGGGAGTGGACACATCCTTCTGGCACATTGGACAATCCTGGATTTATCAATGGAATTCCCAGAATTATTTATCCACAACCACCTTGGGAATGCAGGAGCCTCTCCGCAGGCACCACCCAGGGTCACTCACCAGCCTTCACTCCTGAGTTTTTGGGAATTCCTTGGATTGTGGCTCTGCCTCTTCCAACATGGAGTTCTGGCTCCTTTCCTTGTCTTCTTCGCCTGAGTCCATTTCAATGAGTTTTTAGTGGAATTTGAAGACTTGTCTGGATGATCCATCCTCTCCTGGAGCTCTTTTCATGTCCCTCTGTGTGTCACCAGTTTGGTGTGGGTGGTGAGAGATGTGGATGAGATTCCTCAGCTTGGATTCCATGGATCCATTAGGAATTTCAGCCTGAAATCCTGGATAATGTTTGGAAAGTAGTTATTGAATGAATGCCCAAATTTTTCTCTTCCACCACAGCTTGGAACCATGGTGATACTCTGGGACTGAGCTGAAATCTTATCCTGGTTCATTTTTCCAGCTCCTTCTGGAGATTCCAACCCCATCCTGACCATCCAGGACCTGAGGGTTACCGACACTGGTGTCAACACTTTGAAGCTGGCTTGGAAAAGGCTTCCTGGGATAAGTCACTACAAGATATCCTGGAAGCCATCCAATGGTAAGAATCCCAATCCTTGGTCAGGGAACACAAGGAACACATGAAAATGGGGAGTTTGGCTCAGGAAATTCCTTTTTCCATGGGTGGTTGGGGTAGGTGGGGATCTCAGTGTCTACAAGAACAGGTTGAACTCCTCTAAACAAGCCCTGAGCTAAGCTTTAGGCTCTAACCAAGGATATAAATATAGCTGGGATTTGAGAATTCCAAGAATTAGTTCCTTTCCACATTTATGACCAGATCTCTCCGCTGCCTGTGCCTCAGTTTCCCCGTTGGCAAAATGATTCTCTAAGTCTCCTCCCTGGCCAGGTCCTCTCAGGTGTGTGTGAAGCTGCTGTAACAATGACTGTTACACTTCCCTTTCCATGGACACCGTGGGTTTTTTGGGATGTCTCCTCTCAGGTGACTCGGAATCCTCCCAGCTGGTCCCGGCGGAGGCCATTTCCTTCGTGATTCCCAAACTGAAGGACAACACCACCTACACCATCTCCATGTCTGCAGTGGGAATGGGGCAGGAGGGAAACCCCACGGTCCTCACGGCCAAAACCTGTGAGTATGGGATTCATGGATTGGGATAAGAGCAGCTCCATAGGGGAGTGAAAGAAAAAGAACAGTTTTGGCTGATGGACGCCTTATTCCCAGAATTCCAGAATGTTTTGGGTTGGAAGGGGCCTTGAAGATCATCCGCTTCCAACACCATCTGTAGACCAGGTTGGTCCAAGCCCCGTCCAACCCGGCCATGTTTCTTCTCAGATCCCACCAAAAACCAGACATCGATCCTTTCTTCTTATTACTGAGGAATGTTGGGATCTCCCTGTCTTCCCCTGCCAACAATTCCCATTTTTGTGGCACATTATCTTGGAATTCCGTCTTCATGCAATATCTTGACCATTTCCAGTGGTAAAAGCCAACATCCCTCATGAGTTGTGCTAAAATGGGCAGGTTTGAGATCAAACAGAGGAGAAAGTCAGGGATGTGGAGCCAACTATGGGATTTCAGGGAGCATCTGGGAAAAAAATACCACAGGAAAAACTTCATTATCCATAACGAAAACTCAAGTTTCAGTCAGTTTAAAGTCCAGACTGAAGATCTGACAAAATTTCCCCCAATTCCCACCAAATGAGAACCTGGTTGGATTCAGCTTCTTGGAAAACACCTGAAATGCTGGAGGAACTCCTTCCTCTCACCAGAATCGTGGAATTTGGGAGGCAGAGATGTCCCCTAAGCTTTGTCCCTTGCTTTTCCAACAGTGGATTTGCCCAAAGTGATGGAATTCACCGTGCAGGAGGCCACGGATTCCAGCATTTTGTTGTCCTGGAATTCTGTTCCTGGAGCATCCCTGTATTTACTGACATGGGGATTGTCCTCAGGTAACGTTTGTTGTGGGAAGGAAACCCTGATCCATCCCCTGAGCTCCTCTGGATCCTGTTTAGCAGGAGAACCCTGGGGCTTTCCATGGGTTCCTTCATCTCAGCTTCTCCATTTGGCTGAAAAAGAGGGAAAAATGGGAACTGGAGGAGCCTCACAAAATGTCCCATTTGGCCCATTGCAAAATCCTCGGGGGAAGAAAAAAAGGAGGGGTGGGAATAGCTCAGGAAAAACTAATTTTGGCATTGTCTGTGTCCCTTCCTGTCCATCAAATCCACCAAAAAAAGGTGGACTTTTGTCATCCATGAAACCTCATTTTTATCTGTTTCAAATCTCTGCTCTCCTGTGAAAGGCTTTTAAAAATTCCTTAATCATTCCTCACCATTCCTTTGGCTTTTCAGGATTTGCCCTTTAAACCATCAACTCCATTATTTTTTCCTGGATTGGACTAAAATCCTCTTTGAATTTGGAGTTTCCCATCCTGTGGCTTCAACCACAAAGTTTTTTCTAGGACAGTTCATGTCCAAAGTGAATAAAGAAACCAAATCCAATGGAATTCCCTGTGCTGCCTGCAGTGCTTTGGAGCTACCAGAAGCTTTAATTTATTTATTTTTTTTTAATTCCAAGGATATTTCAGGATTAGCAGCTCCATACTTGCAGGTTGTATCACTCAGGATGAACCATCCCATGACAGCAGCATATTTTTTGGGGATTAATATTATGGAAAAGCAATTTGGGAACAGAACCTTTGGATCTCTGGGGTGATTTTAGTGATCCAAAGCAACTGTTCCCCTTCCTGTGCTGTGCTGTTCAAATATTGATCCGGAAGGACTCAGAAATCCCTGATTTCAGAGTTGTCAGGGAATCAGGAATGGATAATCCCATGCCTGACAGTCCCCCTGTGCCCTCCCTCCATCGATCCAGCTGGAATGGGTTCATAAATATTGATTTCCCATCACCAGCAGATGAATCCTGACCCCACTTCTCCACAGGATAAAATTTACACTCCTGAGTGAGTAATTCCAATTTTTCCTGGTTAATTATCCTGACTGCCAACATGGGTGTATAAAAGCAATTAAAAATTTGGTCCATATTTTTTGTCTTGATTAATTTTCCTCCACACAACTTGATTTTTTTTCCTAAATAAAACATTGGTTTATTACACATTTTCCTTGCTCCTTTTTAAGCTCACTTAATGCCCATTTCCCTTCATTCCATCCAGCCTGTCCCATAAAAATTTGGATTCCTTTCTTTTCCACTTGGGATCATTCCACCTGTGGATCAGACAAAATAAACCAATTATGGCTATTTTGACTCGACTTCCCAAAAAGAGGGAAGCACAAGAGTTTAAGTCAAATTTCAAGAGGGATTTTGCTATTTTATTTAAAGGATGAAAACTTCCCTTACAAAAATTTTTGTGGAGAATTGAGAACAGCAAACTGGATTTGATCTTTGGAGATCTTTTCCAACTTTAATTCTATCAGTTGATGACATTGGAGCAGATTATTTGCACTGATTTTATTTCTTGCCATACAAACTGAGCTTTTTGGGTGATTTTTTTAAAGTAAAATGCTATTTCAGAATAAAAAAGGTGTCAAATTCATAATTTATTATTTCTAAAGTAAAGCACTTAGGAAATGTCAGTCATTATTATGACAATTTTTCCTATCATTATTTTAAATCAAAACTATGAATTGTGTGCAAACAAATTTCTCAGTCAAGTCTGATTTTATTTTTCATCAAACTTTCCATTCATTCCCAAAAAGGAATCTTATTTCTATCCATAAGAACCACTTAGATAGAAATTGCTCTCTCAGCCTTGAGCACCACTTGCACCAAATTCCCTAAATTCCAAATTTTCAATGCACAAAATCAACCTAATTTCATCTGGTTTAGGACCTGACCATTGCACTTTGTAAATTATTTGCTTTTGCTTCTTCTCCGAATCCTGGGAATCATCCCCAAATTCCTGTTTGCCAACAGGGATGCCACCGAAATGGGAATTACTCTGTGTTTTTCTGGCTCTCAGTCATGTTCCTCCCGTTTTCCACAGCTCCCACCCTTTCCCAGGAATTGTTGCCAGCAACTTCCCGATCCTATCGAGTGGCAGGGCTGAGCTCCAAGGAAATGTATTTGTTTTCCATAAAACCAATGTTTGGAGACTCTGAGGGACCGGAGACGACGCTCCTTGGACAAACAGGTATGAAGGATGGAGACCTGGATTTTCCAGGGAAAACTGCTCTTGAGGCTGATTTTTTGGGGTTTATACCCTTTTTCTCTTTGCTGGAGAAGCTAAAAGAGGTTTAAAATTCACCTTTTTTGTTTGGGTCTTACAGCAGGAGCTGCCAGGGAGCCACCAACCGCTCCAGCGGCTCCTGCACCGTTGGATATGAGGAAATCTCCATCTGGATCTCCCAGCAGTGTGGGGACCACTCCTCCCCCAGTGCCCACCAGTACAAAACTCCCAGAGCCCCCAGTTTGGACCAGCACGGTGTCGGCACCACTGACAACCCTGCCTGGGCCCAGTGAGTGTGGGGATGATCATGATGATGATGATGATGATGATGATGATGATGATGATGATGATGATGATGTAGAAATAGTCAAAGCTTAGAGACCAAGATCTTCTCTGATCCAAATCGTAGAGACCAAGACCTTCTCTGATCCCAGGAGCTAAAACTTAATTTTAAGCTAAAACTTAACTAAGGCCTTAATTCCCTGCGTAACGAGAGTGGACAATGTCAGGGAAGGCCCAAACCCCATCAATGTGGTGAAGGCCTCAGCACTACCCTGAGGGGTGAAGGTGCTGCTGCTCACCCAAAAATTGGCATCACAAGAGGTTTGGGGTTTGATTTGGTGCTCTGAGCACACAAAACCCCAGGATTGTGCTTTAGGATCCCTCAGCTTACGGAATTCCTCTCTTCCCTCTGCAGTTTGTGGGAAGCTCAAGGCAGACGTTGGGTTCCTGGTGGATGAATCCTCGAGTATCGGCCAGAGCAACTTCAATAAAGTGAAGGATTTCCTCTTCCGGATCGTCTCCTATTTCCCCAAGATTGGGCCTGAAGGGACACAGGCAAGATTTTGAAGTTTTTTTCCTGGAGCAGAGTCTGCTCACCCAGGAGTTGTGGAGCAGAAAGGCCAGGGAAAGACCTACATGGAACAAAAGGACAGGAATTCAAGTCTCCTGTGTCAGCTTTCCCATTTGGATAGATTTCCATTTCTTGGTTATTTTTCCAAGACTGAATCATCAGGACTAAAGCAAATTCCACACCTGAAGTGCTGTCTAGGTTAGCCCAGAGATCTCTTGGGTGCTTATTCCCCTCTCAGATCCCATTTCTGACCCCATCCAGAGTGGGGAATTGTTGGAAATCCAGAGTGGGGATGGTTGGAAATGCAGAATGGGAATGGTGGGAAATCTAGAGGGAGAATGGTTGGAAGTCCAGAGTGGGGGTGGTTGGAAGTCCATAGTGGAGAATAGTTGGAAATCCAGAGTGAGGACAGATGGGAATCCAGAGTGGGGATGGTTGGAAATCCAAGTGGGAATTGCAGGATATCCCAGCAGCTCCCTCCTCCAACAAACAGAGAACCGAAGCCCCGGGTTGTGATGGGAATCACCTCCATGACAAATGAAGCCTGAAGGATTTAATGACAGCAAAGCCAATGGGAAGACTCAGCCCCTCATTTATTTGGGGTCATTTATTTAATTTAAATTAGAAAGGGAGAGTTATGGAGCGCGGTTTAAGTTGGGCAGGAAATGGGAATTTCTTGGACTCTGCTTGGAGGTGAATGATGAAGTTACCCTGGGTCAACAAATAACTCTGGGAACATAAAAAATTTTGATTTAGGTGAGGATCAGACTCCCTTTTCCCATAGAATTCAACCTCCTCCCATTCCTGGTGCACCACACTCTGACTCGAGGCAGTCTGTCCTGCTTCCTGTGGATTTGGGGATTTTAATCCCTGTTTTTGGCAGGTTGCTGTTGCTCAGTACAGCGAGGAGCCCAGGGCAGCTTTTCATTTCAACCAACACCGCGACCGCAACGGAGCCCTCGGAGCCATCAGAGGGCTGAGCTACACCGGCGGCAACACCAAAACAGGTCTGGGAGGGGACTTGGACACCTGGGATGATCCTTCTGGCCCAGGACAGAACCTGGAAGCCAAAGAAAATATTTCTAAATATTTCTCTGAGTGGTTTGGAGCCATTTCCTTGGTGGGAGCATTGTGCTCAAAGTCATTTTAAATTTGAGAACGGATTAAATTGGATTTTCAGGAGTGGTTTTTCCAGCCACTTGGTGCTTTATCCATGTCCTGGTTTTTCCCCTGGGTTTCTCTCATTATTTTATTATTTTGCCTGCACTTGAGGGTGGTTTTTACACCATAGACATGAGGATGGCTGATTTGAAGCATTCCTGCATCCCTGAAATCCAGATATTTTGTCTCATTTAAAAAGCTCAGAGAGGGATGACACTTTCCGTGTGCTCATTCCCAGCAGGACACTGGGAATACCTGGTTCCCTGAAGAAACACAACTAGGAATGGTAAATTAAAGATGGTTAATTTTTATTTAATTGTTTAGCCCAGTTGGTTGGAAGCTGGTGCCAGTAACTCCAAGATTTGATCCCCCTATGGACCATTCAATAATTGGACTCGATGATCCTTGTGGATCCTTTCCAACTTGGAATATTCTGTAGTTTTGTGATTTTTCAATGAATTCTTCACATTTGAAGCATCCAAATCCCTCATCCTGCCTCAGTGGTATTGGACAAGGGTACAAAAAACCAGGAAAAGTCAAAATATAGGAATTTTCATGGGATTGCTTAGGGAAAGAAGGCATGGAATTGATCAGGCTGGAAATTCCTGGCTAACTTTGCCTTTTTAAACTCTTTTTATGGAGTTTGTGTCAAGGACATTTTACTCCAAGTAGAAATCTTTCCATAGTGTTTTGGAGCTTCTTGATCACTTCAATCTGTAGGAGATTCCTTTGTGGAACTTTCTTGGTCATTCCAAAGACATTTGGAAATAGGAATTCTGTGGATTTTATTCCAGAAGTGTAAGCAGAGTGCTTCAATTTTCTGAATATTTTGGCTCCCCTTTTCCAAAACTATCTGCTGATAGCACCAGAACCATTCCAGCCAAGGTGATTTCCTGCTGCTATCCTCCAAAAGATGTTGTCCCATGTCCAGGGCTTTCCACTTTCGAGGAGTTCCCTTCATCCTCCACCCATGGAAGGAGATCCAGATCCCAAACCTGTGGAATTAATCCAGACTCCCACCCTGTCTCTCCCTGTCTGCTCAGGCCGTGCCATATCCTACGTGCTAAAGGAATTATTCCAGCCCTCCAGAGGGATGAGACTGGATTTTCCTCACATCCTGGTGCTCGTGACCGATGGACAATCCCAGGATGACGTGGTGTCCCCAGCCAGAGCAGCCCATGCCTTGGGTAAGAGTTCCCAGTTGTGTTTCCCTCAGTTCTCCATGAATTTCCAGGGGTTTGAGGTTGTCCAGTTGGGTTCCCCATGGTTGTCCATGAATTTCCAGGAGATTGGTGTTGCCCTATTTTGTTTCCATGGTTCTCCATGAATTTCCAGAGGGTTGAGGCTACCTGGTTTGGTTTCCCTTGGTTCTCCATGAATTTTAAGGAGGTTGATGTTGCCCCATTTCTTTTCCATGGTTCTCCATGAATTTCCAGAGGGTTGACATTGCCCTGTTGTGTTTCCCTCCGTTCTCCATGAATTTCCAGAGGGTTGAGGTTGCCCCATTTTGTTTCCCTTGGTTCTCCATTAATTTCCAGGAGGCTGAGGTTGCCCTGTTTTGTTTCCATGGTTCTCCATGAATTTCCAGGGGGTTGAGGTTGCCCAGTTGTGTTTCCCTCAGTTCTCCATGAATTTCCAGAGGTTTGAGGTTGTCCCATTGTGTTTCCCTTGGTTCTCCATTAATTTCCAGGATGCTGAGGGTGGTGCCTTGTGTGAGGAGTCACTTTGAGGGCACTGTTGGTTCCTCCCCTCCTTTATCCTTTCTCTTTTCTCTCCCCACCTCGTCTTGGTTTGCTGTAACGCACACCCAGTTCTCTGTGGGCTCCACCTGATCCCACCAGAGGTTTTTACCAGGAAGGGGTTTGGAAACTCTGATCCCAGGGATGAGGAGTGGTGGGATCCATGTCATTCCAGGGCTCCGTGTCATTGCTGTGGGGGTGTCAGGAGCTGACCCCATGGAGCTCCACAGGATCTTGCTTCAGCAGAACCCCCAGAACGTTTTCTACGTCAGCACCTTTGATGACTTCTCCCAAATCCTCCAAGAGCTGATAGAAGCCATTTGTTCTGATCCTCAGCTTCCAGGAACCCAAATCCCACCAGAAAAGGTGAGTTCCTACTCCTGGCAGTAAATCCTGCTTGGAGTGGGTCAGGCACAAGGAAAATCTTCCCTGAGGGAAGTTTCAGAGCAGAATCAGAGTGGATTTAGGACACCAGGTCCCATCCTGATCTCACTGTCCAGCCCTGAACAAAAAAACCTTTGAAATCCAGGGAGTGGAACTGGGAAAGTCAGGATAGAGCTGGGAATGTTTTGGTGGATAAAGCCACTGCAGAACACTTATATATATTAAAAATTCACATTATAAATTCATATGAATAGACTTTAAATGGCTGAGAATTCTCCAGGGTGGTCAGCTTTGCTTTTCCCTATTTTTTTGCCTAAGCCAAGGAATGTTTTATTCTGTGTTTCCTGGTCACTCCCATTTATTTGCCATCCTTTGGTTGGCAAATAAACTAAATAAATAATTTAAATAAAATAAATTAATTCCCTGATAATTTTTTTTTTTTCTCTTTTCCATTGAAGAGATCCAGGGGCTCAGCTGCTCACAGGGGTTATGACCCCCACACTACGAAGGGAGAGAAAGGGGAACGGGTGAGTCACGGAATATTCTCAGCTGGAAGGGACCCACATGGATCATCGAGTCCAGCTCCTAAGGGAATGGCCCCACAGCATGATCCACTTGGATAATTAATATAGTGGAATCATGGAATGGTTTGGATTGGAAGGGACTTGAAAAATCATCCAGTTCCAACCTCGACACATTCTACTCTCGCAGATTACTCTGTCCAGCCCTGGCCTTGGACACTTCCAGGGGTGGGACAGCCACAGCTTCTCTGAGAATTCCATTCCAGGGCCTCCCCACCCTCCCAGCCAGGAATTCCTTCCAATATCCCATCCATCCCTGCCCTCTGGCAGTAAATACAACCAAATCATGACCAAGGAAGAGTTCAAGCAAAGAATGACCCTCAGATCTTTTCTGTTGGTGTTCTGCTCTTCCTGCTCCATGCTGGCTTTGAAAATCCAGAGAAAGGGACCTGCTCTGGAATTTGGGAATGCTCTCAAGTGTTAGGGTGCTGCCTGAAGCTATTTGAGTTTGCAGGTGTGAGGTCATCCCCCCCACGCTGTTCTTTTCCATGTTTTTAGGGTCTCCCTGGGAAGGACGGCATTCCTGGGTTGCCGGGCAGGCCGGGCCGGCCGGGTCCTCCAGGTCCCCCTGGAATCATGGTATGGATTGGTTCTAACAAACTTTTCCAAAGGGCCATTCCAGAGAAAAGTGACCAGTATCCCTCTGTCCTGTTTTGCAGGGGCTTCCTGGCAGCCAAGGTGACGTTGTGAGTATTCGGAATCCCGGGTTGGTTTGGGTTGGAAGGGACCTTAAAACTCATCCCATTCCATGGGCATGACACCTCCCACTATCCCAGGGTGCTCCAAGCCCTGTCCAACCTGGCCTTGGACACTTCCAGGGATCAGCACCCGTGGTCTTGGAGCTGTTTTTCTGTTTAACACTGCAGAATTTATTTTTAATTCCAGGGATCTCCGGGCTATCCAGGACCCGCAGGGCCGAAAGGAGACAGAGTGAGTTCCATTGCTGCATTTCACTGGGAAAAATTCATTTCTTTGTTGTGACCTCTCTTTTCCACTGGGATCTTTGGCTAATGTGAATTTTTAAGTTGTGTCTACCTAATCCTACACTGCCAGATTTTGTCTTGGGGAGTTTCCCTCAGGAATTTTATGTCTTTATGGAGAAAAGTGCTCAATCCTAATCCCAGGTTCTGGGCACAATTAATTAGTTAATTAATTGCAGGAGAAGGTGGGGTCATTCTGCCTTTCTGAGTTTCCATTATTAACAAACCTGGTTTAATCCATTTACGACACTAAAATATTCCAATATTTTCTGGGGGCAGATCCCAGGAAGAGCTTCCTGCCCTTCTCCCAGTCCCCATTCCTCCTCTTTCCTTGCATCCCCCTGAGCTGTCTGTGCAGATGAAGATTGGGAATGGATCCTGCTGAAAGCCAACTTCCATTTTTACCTTGGGATTAATTTTTCTTCCATGCCAGCAAACAAAACTCAGGTCATGACCATGTAGTTTTGGGTACCAGGTGCTTTGGGTTGATGGAATTGCCCCTAAATCACCCAATCTGCTCCTGGATCTCCCAAGGTGCCTTTATCCACAGGGAGATCCAGGCTATGTCCTGGGAGGAGTGGAGGTGATTCCTGGCCGGAATGGGCAGCCTGGCCCCCCTGTGAGTACCAAACCCCAGGTGTGGGGGAGCCTTCAGCTTCCCAAGGGCTGGGAGAGATTCCAAATCCTTCCCTCTCCTGTTTTTCCTGGTTGCAGGGACAGAAGGGGCAGCCGGGGGTTCCTGGGGTTCCAGGGCCACCAGGTTCTCCAGGGCCACCAGGAATCTCCATCAAGGTGAGTTTGGAGCACAATCCTGGGATGTTCCCCTGATGCCTTTTGAAGCCTGAGCTAGGACAGAGGCTGGGCAGAGTTATATCTGGGATGTTCCCCTGATGCCTTGTGAAGGCTGAGCTAGGACAGAGGCTGGGCAGAGTTATAGAATAAAGCAGGGATGGATTGAAAGGATCTCCTCCATGGATGCACCTTGGGCAGCACAAGAGCCCAGCCAGGGCTGCCCCCAAGATGAACCCAAATGGCCCCAAAATGCACGAGCGCTCCCGGGGTCTCTCCCTGGGATCAGCTCTGCTCCATGTGCACATTGCAGTTCAGTGTCCAATTCCAGCTCAGCCCCTGCACTCCCATCCTCCTTGTTTTTCTCTCTCCAGCCCAGGGGGTTTGTG
This sequence comes from Pyrgilauda ruficollis, assembly GCF_017590135.1. NCBI lineage: Eukaryota > Metazoa > Chordata > Aves > Passeriformes > Passeridae > Pyrgilauda > Pyrgilauda ruficollis. Next base: position 81,597 of record NW_024524000.1, read on the forward strand.
CTCCTGGGCTGAGATTTGGATCATTTGTCCTTGGTGCCCAGCTGGAGCAGGAATTGTTTTGTCTCCCTGCTCTGTGCACAGAGCTCACCATCCCATAATATGAAGCCCAGACCCACACACTAAAGCAGCACAGAAGGTGAAAATAGAAAAGCTAAGACCTGAGTTATCAGCACTGGAAAAGGAGACCCGACACTGAATATTGCAGGTGGAGGTGTCTGGAGACCTCTCCTAAATCTCTCCCTGTGGAAGTGGGAATTTTGTTCTCTTGGATTGTCAGACTGCAGGATTTTTTTTTTCTGGGATGAAATTTAGTGATGAGCCCCTAAATGCCTTTCCCATGGGAATTCCCTTTGTCTTTTCTGTTTCAGGGTGAGCCAGGGGATTCAGGAATCAGGGTGAGTACCTGAGGTCAGCTTTCGCTTTGGAATGAAAAGGCTTTTTTCCAAAATTATTTCCAAGCTGCCCAGGAAGTTCTGGCTTCCAAACTTCCCAAAATTCCATGGAGATCCATGAAAGGATCATGGAGTGAGACTTTCCTGTGCTTCGTGCAGGGTCCCCGTGGGAGGAGTGGCCTCAAAGGTGACAGAGGAGACACGGGAGAGCCGGTGAGTGTCCCAGGAAATGAGGGAAAAACTGGGGCAGGTCCAGAGGAGGGGAAAATGTGGATCAAGAGCAAATGGCCCGAACTGGGAGCAGATCCAAAACAGGGAAAGGGTGGTTCTTCCCAGAAATCATCCCACAAGGAGGTTTGGGGTGTGGGAAGTTTGAGTTCAAAGGAAGATATGAGAAGAGTTCCATGGAGAATTACTGGGAATAAGACACCAGGATTGGTTTGGGAAATTCCTGTGTTACAAATGGCTCGATCTGAAGGGTAACATCCATGTGCTGTTCTTCCATCCTTCCTGGATCTGGTTTTGGTTGGTTTTACCATATTGGAGAGCCATATCCCATAAATCAGCCTTTTCCAAGGGTCTGGATTCACCATTCCAGACCAACATGGGCTCCCAGCCTCTGTCTCCCATTGTTTTCCCTTCCTGAGTAAATCCAGGGATTCATAACTTATTTGTGAGGGAAAAGGAAATTTGGGAATGCACAGACAGCTCTGTAATTCCTCACTTTTAAAGGAACTGCTCAGATGAACAGATCAGGATAAATATTTCTCTGCAAAATTAAAAATAAACCTTTCCAGTTTGGAGGGAAAAAAAAAGAGATTGGATGATGTTCCTTCCTTCCTTTCCAGGGAAAACCTGGTTTGCCAGGCCCTGTGGGGCTCCATGGGGCTCCTGGACTGCCTGGACCACAAGGAGAAAAGGTTGGATATTTTCTGAATCCCTCAGCCCAGGGGGAAAATGACAGGAATAGCAGGATAGACCTGTGGGAAGGCGTTTTGGGATGTCCCAACATTCCCGGAATTTACTGGCTCTGCTCAGAGCCGAACATTTCCAGTGGAAATTTCTCCCCTCCTGTTTTGCTAAGAAAGACTCCGGAGCAGAAATCTGGGAAGGATGGGTGATCTGGGATCAGCATTCCTGAGGATTCTGTGCTTTCCTTGCAGGGAATGGCAGGAATTGGCATTCCTGGCACTGCTGGCATGAAGGGGGAAGAAGGAGAGCAGGTGGGTTGGGAACCTTGCAGTGAGATTTGCATTAAAATCCTCTCAGAGTGTTCAGTGTCCCCAAAGTCTCCTCCAATATTTAAGTTTTCCTTGGAATCCCGTGGTTCCACATGGAAAAGGTGAGAAAATGGAAGATTTGGGGTTTAAAATCAGAGCTTTCACTGTTTCCTCTGTTGTTTTCAGGGAATGATGGGACCTCCAGGAGCACCAGGACCAAAGGTGGGTGCTGAAATCCTGAACCCGAGTTCCCAGGCCTGGAATTCAGGTTCCAAGGGAGTTTTCTGCCCCTAATCAGCATCATAAGGAATCATCATCATAATTCCTGGGGGAATCATTGGATCATGGAGTGGTTTGGGTTGGAAGTGACCTTCCAAGGTCCAAACCCTCTGGACTGAGCAGGGACGTCTTCAACCACAGCAGCCTGACCTGGAGCCTTCCAGGCTCAAAAGCAAAGAGAGGGAATAATTTTCCACTCCCTGGACTCTGGGATTCCTTGCTGCCAAGGAGAGGCCTGGAATGGCAGCAAGGTGGGATATTTTCAATAATAAATGTCACTTTTGTGGCCAAGGAGACTCCAGAGTCCCAGGCTGGAAGAGCTGTCCTGCAATTAATGGAAAATTGGGTTGAAGAGCTTCATCCTTCCCTCCCTCCCTCTGGATGGCAGAAGGAGCCAAAAATGTTGGATCTGTTTTCACTCTGGTGGAAATGCCCTTCTGATTTCTTCCAGGGAATTCCAGGACCTCCAGGGCAGAAGGGAGACCAAGTAAGTAGAGCAGTAAGAGAATATTTGATCAGCTCAGGTGCAATTATCCTAATTTTTCCCAGCTTGTTCCCTGTGGGATCCAGCAGGGATATCCTTGAGCTCAGTTCTCCCCTCTCCTTGGCTCTTAGGCTTCTGAGATGACTTTTGGGCACTTTTAAGGAACAAATGGTGGGAAAGGGATGAGCAAAAAGTTTTCCCTGCCTCACATTTTTCATTCCATTGGCCACCATTCCTTCCTTTTGCCTTGCAGGGAAATCCAGGATTTCCAGGTGCTCCAGCCTTGGAGGTAACTTGGAGTGGTTTGGAGCCCTTGTTGTCCTTCAGCTGTACAGCTTCAATCCCAAAATGCCAGGATTCCAAGAGCTGTGTCCCACAGAACCGTGGGAAGAACACTCAGACCTTTTCCCTGACCCTCCTGCCAGATTTGTCCTCCTCTCCCTTGCTCCACTTCCTGTATTCCCAATATTCCCATTGTTCCCTCAAAGGAGCTTCACTGCTCTCCAGGAAACATAAGGATGAAAATTCCCAGCGCTGAATCCGTGTGCTCCAGGCCTGTCCCTGCCCAAGCTCTTCATCCACAGGGATGAGCCCTGCTGGACACCCACAGCTCTCCATGTCCCCCAAAATTCCAGCTTTAAGGAGAAACCTCCATGGTGGCCACCTCTGTGTGCCATAAGATTTCTTATCCCATAACAATTCTTTTCCCATAACATTCCTTGTTTTGGAAAAGGTACCATGAAAAGGAGATTTGAAAATTAAATTAAATTAAATTTTTTTAACAGAGGCTTTCTGTGATTTCTTCTCCTCAGATTTCGGGACCTCCAGGAAAGAAAGGTGTCAGGGTAAGGTGGTTAATTAATTATTTTATTTAATTAATTAAATTTATTAGCACTACTTGAGAAGGCAACATCTCTGGAAAAGCAGAGGTTGTTCCATGTTTCCTGGATTCCATCCCCCTTGTGATTGACAGGAGATGAGAGCTTGGAAAAGTCTTGTCTTGGGGATATTTGTCTTGCTTTTATTCAATTTTGTACCTGGTATTCCCATTCTAGCCTTAGTCCAGGGGAAAATTTGGGATTTCAGAAGGGAGACATCACCCAAGTGCAGATTCCAGCCCAATCCCAGAAGCTACTTCCAGCTGTTCCCTGGCTGAATTTTCCATATTTTCCAGCTTTAGAGAATTCCAATCGCTTTCTCAGTGGCTTTGAGGTGGAACACGACCGGAAATATTTTAAATTGAATTTTTGAACTTTTTTTTTTTTTCAGTCTTGCTCTCTCATTGCCATCCTCCCAAGAACCTTGCAGGACTGATTCCCCATGGCTTTTCCATGGAAATTCCCTACAGTGCTTCAGACCTCTCTCATTCCATAGACACAATGAATTTTGACTTTTTTTGCTGGGATTTGCTGTTGGAATCACCTCCTTTTATTGGACCTGTTACCTAGACTGCTTAACCTTGTCTGGCAAAAATCCTTCTTTTCTTTTAGGCTGAGCTTAAGTGGTGTCCTAGGAATTTTAATGTGGCCTTGTGATGGAATGTGGCCTGGAATATCAGAAATTTTTTTAAATTATTTGTGATATTTCACTGACAACCTGCAGAGAAATGACAAGTGTTCATTTTATTCCTACTTTAAACATGTAAAAATGTGTTTACGGTGCCACGTAGTGTGGCAACAACTGTGATGAATTTTGGATGGCAGAAGGCAGGTGCCATGGAAAAAAATCCTTAAAAATCCAGGATGGATGGGTGGATTTGGCAAAGGAATTTTTTCCAGGATGCATTTGAAGTGCAAAATGCAGCCCTGAGGAGTCACAAGAACGGGGCTTGGCTTCCTGAAGAATATTCCTGGTTTCAGGGGTGTCTTTTATTCCCAGGGAGATCCCGGACCAGCTGGACCACAAGGAGACAAAGGAATCCCGGGAGAAAAAGGGGAGAAGGTGATGACCTTGCACTTCCTGCAGTGATAAAAGGATTTATTTTGTTTGTGGCCACCAAGAAAACTCTGAGGGAGATGGAATTCCTCCCCAAGGAATCTAGGGGAAGACTTCCATGTGTAGAAATCCAAAGCTCCTGGAAAAGAAATCATGGAGGGAGTAAATGCTGAGCTCCTTGGTTGTCCATGGGGATGGAAATATCTTGGATCTGCTCTGGCTTTTCTTGCTCTGTGGAGATTTGTCCTGAGCTTGGAAAAGCTGCCTTGGCAAGACCCTGAATCCCTTTGTTTTTTCAGGGAAGTCCAGGATTTGGAATTCCTGGCCAGCCTGGGCTAAAGGGAGACATCGGTGACAGGGTGAGTGGGACACTGGGGTGGGTGTGGAATGGGAAGGGCCCGGGGGACAAACCAGGAGGTTTAGGGACAAAATCTCCATCACTTCCGTGGATTTGTTGGCCCTGAGGAGATGAACACTGGGGAGGTGACAAGGAGCCAGGCTGGTGACGCTGTGGAGGTCTGGGGTGACGGGGTCATGAGCTCTGTCCTCAGGTCAGGTGCAAAGGTGGGATCCCCCAAAATGTGGGGAATTCCTTGTGACTGGAGGAAAACACGGATGGTCAATGCTCAGCTGGTGACTGTGGACAGAATCCAAGGAAGTCCCATTTCCAATTATTTCCCCTCCTGAAAGTCACCTGGATCTTCAACTTCCTGACTTTTGTGTCTAGGAAGGCTTTGGTGGCTCCCATATGACTCCAGTGATGTCCAGGAAGTGTTGGGTTAATCCTTGCTGTCCCCTTCTCCAGGGACATCACAGTCCCGTTCATTTTAATCCAGCAAAAATTGGCAAATCCCAATATTATGGATGAGTATCTTTGAAAGAGGAGTGGGAAGCTCAAAATCTTGATGGTTTCAAAGTGGGGGACACAGGAGACATGTCTGGACAGGGTGTACTGGGCACAGTGTCCCACAGTCTCTCGTGAGACATTCCCTGTTATCCCCTTCTCTGATTTTACCTGGAATTATCTTACCTGTGTCATTCCTTCTGTGTTTCTGCAGGGAAATGTGGGATTGTCTGGGAAGCCAGGTCAGAAGGTGAGTCCATGGAAAGCTTTGTTCCCTGGCAGGGTGGGGAGGCCCTGGCACAGAATTCCCAGAGCAGCTGGGGCTGCCCCTGGATCCCTGGAAGTGTCCAAGGTGGACATTGGGGCTTGGGATAGTGGAAGGTGTCCCTGCCCATGGATGGGGGTGGAACCAAGTGGTCTTAGAGGTTCCTTCCAACATCTTTGATTAGGCCTTAAAAAACTCCTGCTAATCCTCACCTGCAGGATTTTTCCCAGGAAAAGTTCAAAATCAGTCAAGAAATTTCTGGAAAAGATCCCACCCATGGAATTTGTTCAGTGAGTGTCTCACTGTGGGCATTCCTCAAGCAGGGATCTCCCCAGACTTGGCTGGAAGAGGGTTTGGGTTTGGGAATTGTTCCATAGATCTGTGAATGGAATGTTTAGACCAGATCAGCTTCCAGGGCATGGAAAAATGGGAGACAAAATGGGTCACAACATGGGATGCAGGCAAGCCAGGAGGTGTTAATGAGATGTGTTAATGAGATGGCAAAGTGGAGGCAAGGAAAGGGGTTTGGGTTGGGAGAAGGCCTGCCTGGAGAGGTGGTGTCACAGATTTCCCAGATTTCATGGAATATTCTTGTCTGGGAGAGACCCACAAGGATCATCCAATCCAGATCTTAAGGAAATGGGATCAAATCCATGACCTTGTGGGACAAACATCAAACAGAGCAGATGAGGACCCATCCATGAGAGCTCAGCTGATTTAAATGGGAATAAAAATTAAAACATGGAATGGGAACTGATCCTGTGTCCTAGACTGGGTCCATCTCAAGTCTCTGCTAATCTGAGCTGCTCCTGGAGATGGAGAACCTCAGCAGATTCTGTCCTGAGTGAATTCCAGGGGTGACTCTGGAGTCTGGATAGATGAGGTTAGAGCTGGCAGCTTTCCAGGCTGATAATCCTACAAAAATAATAATAATGCTATAATTAAGTAAATTGAAATGCCATAAACATATATTATTAAATAAATCAAAATAAAATAAATATTAATAGTACAAATCCTACAATCCCCAGCCCTTCCTAGCACAGGGTAAATCCTCTGAGTCCAAACTTCATCCAGGATTGTGGAAGCAGCTCCATGACCATGGATGTGCTGCTGGAATCTGCCCCTCAATGCCTGAAGTGGGAGGGCTGTGGAATGCAGGACAGGAATGTGACAAGTCTTGTTTCCTTTAGGGGGAGAGAGGTGAACCAGGATTCCCTGGAAAACCAGGAGAGGCCGGGCTGAGAGGAAAAGATGTGAGTAAAGGCAGGATCCAGGGGGATGGAGCTGCTGATCCCTCGGGACCAACCAACAACCCCAGCTCTGCCCTGAAATGACGAACAAGGGATGACTTTTCTTCCTTATTATTCAACATCAGTGCCCAGAGCAGCTGTGGCTGCCCCTGCATCCCTGGAATGCCCAAGGCCAGGCTGGACACTGGGGCTGGAGCAGCCTGGGACGGTGGGAGGTGCCCCTGCCATGGCAGGGTGGCACTGGATGGGCTTTGAGGTCCCTTCCAACCCAAACCATTCTGGGATTCTTTGATCAGGATTTTTGTCACTGAGTCACATCTGCTTGATGTGGATTTAGCTCGAGGTGCAGCCACACCAGCCCCGAGGGGTCACTTCTGGTTCTGAGCCTCAGGTGATCTCAGCTTGGAAAGGATCCATAAAAATCATGGAGCCCAGGCCCCTGCTCCCCACAGAACTGCCCAAATATTTCCCTTTTATGGCCAAACAAGGTGGGTCCTCATGAAAACATCAGAACAGGCTTCTAGAAATTTCTCCTGACCCCAGTGAAGAGCTTTCCTCAGCTCTGAGGGCTGGGTTGATCCCTGGAGGTGCAATAGGAACCCTATTAAGAGTTCCCTCTTGGGATCAAATGAGGTGGCCCCTCACAAAATCAAGGTGGCCCCTCACAAAATCAAGGTGTGCCCTCACAAAATCAAGGTGTGCCCTCACAAAATCAAGGTGGCCCCTCACAAAAACAGGATGGGCCCTCACAAAAACAAAACAAGATGGGCCCTCAGAAAAACAAGGTGGGCCCTCACAAAATCAAGATGGCCCCTCACAAAATCAAGGTGGCTCCTCACAAAATCAAGGTGTGCCCTCACAAAATCAAGGTGGCTCCTCACAAAATCAAGGTGTGCCCTCACAAAATCAAGGTGGCCCCTCACAAAAAACAAGGTGGCCCCTCACAAAAACAAAGTGGCCCCTCACGAAAAACAAGGTGGGCCCTCACAAAATCAAGATGGCCCCTCACAAAATCAAGATGGGCCTTTACAAAACCAAGGTGATCCCTCACAAAAGAAGATGGCCACTCACAAAAAAACAAGGTGGCCCTTCACAAAAAAAGGTGGGCCCTCACAAAAGAAGATGGCCCCGCACAAAAACAAGACGGCTTCTCTCAAAAACATCCTCACTGTTTTCTGGAAAACTGGATTTTTATGCATTGAGCTTGATGTCACATGATCTGGAATATCCCCGTGGTCAGTTTGAAATATCCCTGTGGTCATTTTGGAACATTTCTGTGGTTAATTTGGAATGTCCCCGTGGTCGGTTTGGAATATTTCTGTGGTCAGTTTGGGTCACCTGTCCTGCCTCTGTCTCCTCCCAACCTCCCATGAATTCCCAACTTTGCTCCTGGAAGACCTCTGCTGACCACAGTCAGTGAAGAGTTTTGTGCAGCTCCAAGGGTTGGGTTGATCCCTGGAGGTCAAGTGGAATAGGATCACCCAGGGAAATCTTGGAGAAAAAAAGGAAGCAGCTGCATTCCAACAGCCCTGACTTCGGAGTCGTGATTCCAGAACAAGAACTCAGAATTTGAGTAGAAAATGATGGTAAAAAACTTGGGGAAACCCAGCACTTTTGCATTGTAGGCAGGAAAGGCTCCTTTGGGACCATGGTAATCCCACCCTTCCCAAGGTGCCAGGAAAACAGCAGCTGGAAAATGAAACCCTTGGATTTGTCCTGAAGTTGATCCCTGCTCATTTTATTTCCTGTTTATTTGTCCTTTAATGAGGATGTGGAGAATCCTCTTCACCTTTCTTTTATCTTGGATTTCACATCCCAAAAGGCTGGAACGGAAAAGCCAAAAAAAGAACTAAACTGGTTTTTTGGGGTTTTTTTTGGGTTTTTTTTTTTTTTTTTTTTTTTTTTTTTTTTTTTGGTTTTTTTTGGGTTTTTTTTTTTTTTTTTTTTTTTGGTTTGTTTTTGGGGTTTTTTGGGTTTTTTTGGTTTTTTTGGGTTTTTTTTGGGTTTTTTGGCTTTGTTTTTGGGGTTTTTTTGTTTGTTTGTTTGTTTGTTTGTTTTCTGGGAGATGCTGAAAACAGAGTGCCATGAATGAAATCCCAGAATATCCTGAGCTGGAAGGGACCCACCAGGATCACCCAGTCCAACCCCTGGCTCTGCACAGGACACTCCAACAATCCCACCCTGTCCCCGAGATCATTATCCAGACATTCCTGGAGCTCAGAACAGTGGGATTTGGTGGCAATCACCTCATCCTACCCCTAAATTTAAATATTCCAGTCACCCCACACCTTGTGCCCCTTTTTCCTCATTTATGGGAATGCTGTAAAACACCATCCCTAGTTTAAGACATCCCAGATATCCCAAAACCTTCCTCTATCCTAGTTTTCCAAGCATTAAGCAGGGCTAAAGAGATTTAACCTCAATTAGAGCCCCTGGAATGTTTGATGGCCTCGATTCTCTCCCTTTAAACCATTTCCTCCAGGTTTAAGTGCAATAAAATCCCTGCCACTTGCTGGAAAAACATTTGGAAAGCTGCTCCTCTCTTTTAGGGAGAAGCTGGAGTCCCTGGAGAGCCAGGAGTGAGAGGAATCAGGGTAATAACTCCTATATTATATTATATTATATTATATTATATTATATTATATTATATTATATTATATTATATTATATTAATTTTCCTGCCCTGGAGAGTGGTGGGGCTGCTCTGTTTCCCTTCCCCATCCCAAGGGTAGCCCTCACTTGGAAATATCCACTTCCAAATATTCCTTTCCTGTGAGAAAAATAACATTTTCCTTGCTATTTTCCTTTTCTGAACTGCTGCTCGGGCTCTGTTTGGGATTTTTTTTGCCTCAATCTCTTCTTGCAGGGTCCTCCTGGACTCCCAGGACGAGCTGGAGAGCAAGGAATGAAAGGAGATCCAGGAGAACCTGGAAAGGATGTAAGGAATCCCTGAAGGAGCAACTGGGAGAGGGTGGATTTTGGGAGAGCTTTTATTTATTCCTAGCATCATCAATAAATAATATTTATTTCTTTGGACTGGGGTTGGATAGATCCAGCAGAGATGGATTCACTCCATCCTTTTTTCATCCCTGTGGTAAAAAAAAAATCAGGGAAAATATTACCAAGTTTCTCATGACTTTACCTAAATCCTTTTTGGAAGATTCCCAAAAATATCAAAGCAGCTCCTCCCGCTCTCCCATGCTTTTCCCTGTGGCCATTTCAACAAGAATTGGGAGTTTAAATTTGTAATTTAATTATTTAATTTACTTTATTATTCAATTTAGTTTAATCAATTTATTCTATCAAATTATTTAACTTATTATATTTAATTATTTTATTTATTTTAATTTTTAAAATAATTTTATTTATTTTGAATTTTATTTATTCCTGCTGTTTATTTTGTGGGGACAGGGAAGGACACGAGGCAGAGCAGCCACAGCAGCAATTCCCAAGAAATTTTGCTGTGCTGGGAGGAAAAACTCATTCCCAGAGGTCCAAAGAGTGTCTTTGGATGGATCCTTTGCAGCCATTCCTGCCAAATTCTTGATTTTCCTGCAGGACTCGTGTCCTGAGTCACAGGAAAAGTGGGATTGGGAGAAAAGCTGCAGGAAATATCCCCATGGAGCCAAAACAGATCCAACCCCAGGCTTTCCCAAAGAAATGGTGTTGCTTCCTCAGCCGAGATGTGATGGCAGGGAAATAAAAGCAAAATTTGGGTTGCACGAGAGGTAATTCCATTATTCCTGGTGGGATAGCAAAGGAAAAGCAGGAAAATTCCCAGGAACACGAGCCCTTCTTGAGGTCAAACTTCAAGTGAAGAGCAGAATTGCTCCAAATTTAACCTTAAAACAGGAAATTAGGGAGACACAAGAAGGGGTTGGTTGGTCCCTCTGGAAAAGGTGGCAGTAGTTTGGGATCAGCACCCAGGAAATGGGAATTTCAGAGGGGAACTAACACATTCCTGCTGGTTTTCAGGGAATTGCTCCAAATTTAACCTAAAAACGGGAATTAGGAAGACACAAGAAGGCATTGGTTGGTCCCTCTGGAAAAGGTGGCGTTAGTTTGGGATCAGCACCCAGGAAATGTGAATTTTAGAGGGGAACTAATGCATTCCTGCTGGTTTTCAGGGAGATCCGGGGAAGGACGGCCTGAGAGGTGAAAGAGGCCCCCCAGGCCCAAAGGTAGGTCCTGAGTCCACGTTTTTGTGGTGGTGCCACCACCTCGGGCAGGTCAGAGGGGAGGAAAACCAGCTCAGGTCTCCTCTGACCCCCCAAAAGTTTGGGATTTCAAAGCAGAGCTCCTGGGATGGGCTCAGGAACTCGTGGTCCCTCCGGGGCCGTGGTCCCACGTCTCCAAAGAGCTTCTTTGGGAAGAAAAAAGTTCTTGAGGAGTCGAAGAGGATAAATTTCTGGAATGTTCACAGATTGTTCCTTCCTTTCCTGCTCCTGCAAGTTGAAGAGCACATGGAAAGGGGTGGAAGGAGGAATGGCTTCTGGTCCCACACATCCAAGGTCTTTAGAGATGGGAACAGCTCCTTCTTTAATGGAAGGAGGAAAATGCTGCAGGAAGCAGAACCAGTGGGGACAGGGAGATTTCCTGGTTGCCACAAGGTCCAGACCTTTGGAAAAGCAAAGATTTATCCAGGGAAGAGGCATCCCAAGTTCTCCCTGGCACACCTTGGCTGGAGATGCCCTCAGGGCCTTCCTGGTGCCCTTCATTCCACCGGAATCTGTCGATGCAGAACCCGGATTTCAGTGAAATGAAGCCCCTCAGAGAGGCAGGTCAGCCCCACCTCAGCTGATGTTCCTCACCCCAGGAGACTCCAGGCTGGACCTTCCCAACCCCTGCAGCTCATCTGTGATTTCATCCCTGCACGATCCAAGGTCTCTCACCTGGAGATGGAATTCCATCACCGTGACCTGTGGGAGCCCATCCTGCTGGAGATGTTGGACCCAGCCACATGTGGTGGCCACCAGCACCATGGCCACCTCCAGAAGGGGCCACCAACCATGGGGACACCTTCCTACCTTGGTGTCCTCTGCACTGGTGGCACCGAGGGACCTCCACAATCTTTCCTTTCCCCCACGTTTGTGGCCAAGAGGTGGAGAAGGGGATGGAGCAAAGCCCAAACCTCACTTGGATGCTGCTCATGGGCCAGGCTGTCCCTCCAAAATCCAGCTGTGCCTGTGTCCAGTGGAGGAGGGAAGGAGCAGGGTGGGATTCAAACCCCTAAATGGGATTTATCCGGGATTATGGAACGGGTTGGTGGCAGATGAAGGGCCAGATATGAGATTACCCCCCTTCCTCTTCTTGCTCCTCATGGAAATGACAGAATTAATGAGCTGATCTCGTTTATTCCAAGGGAGAACCTGGCCCACCAGGAAGAGGAGTGGAAATGAAGGTAAATAAATCAAAATTAAAGACCATATAAATGTTGGAAGCACCTCCCCTTCTGTCTGGGTTGGGATGGCAGAGGGGACCCAATGTGTGTCCCCTTGGCCATCAGCCACCTCCAGGAAAAACTTCCTGGAGAGCAGAGGGGGAGAGGTTGGGACTTTTCTCTCCCCTTGCAGGACCTGGAGAGGCTTTTTGAGGCGTACGGGATCAAGGTAGGAGATCCTTTGTCCTTCCTCCTGACCAGGGCTTGTAATTTGGCTTTTCCATCTCTTCCCTCTGGAATCCTGGAGGTGGCAGGATTTGCTCCCCCAGCAATCCCAGGAAGGTTCATTCTGTTTCCTTTCCCAGGTTATATTTAAATATTTCTGGGACAGATTTTTTGCTGCCATTTTAGATGGTGGCTTTGAGGTCCCGTATGACAGTGACACTTGGACCTTAAAGCCCCTCTAACTCCAACCTCAACACCTTCCACTATCTCAGGTTGTTCCAAACCCCATCCAGCCTGGCCTTGGGCACTTCCAGGGATGAGGCAGTCACAGCTTCTCTGGGAATTCCGTTTCAGCTCCTCCCCACTCTCCCAGCTGAAAATTCCTTCCCAGTATCCAACCTAAATCCTCATTCTGTTTAAAACCCTTCCGTCTTGTCATATCCCCACATTCCCATGGAAAGAGGGAATTTTTCCCTTTTTCTCCCTCTTCTTCAAGTCCCCTTAAAGTCTCGAAAGACCACAGACGTGGGGTTTTTTTTTAGGATGGGGACAGACCCCACAAAATCTCCATGGATCAGCTCCTTGATCCCAAACCTGTATTTAAACCATCCCTCGGCTGTCCCTGCCCTGTGAGCCCCTGGGAATGCATCATTCCATGTTTTGGGGTGGCTGCTCTTGGATTGTCACGTGCTGGGGACAGGAGGGTGGCCCTGGGCTGCCTCACTGGTGTGCACTGGTTCCAGCTGGCGCTGCTGAGGGACCTCTCCGACGCGATCCTGCGGGACGGGCTGGACGGGCTCCTGTGGCACCGGGGCGGCTCCAGGACGAGCAAAGCTTCCATGGAAAACCAGGCAGCCGTGCCTGGCACCGTGAGTCACGTCACCTGCCAGGGGTGGCAGAATTCCAGGGAATGAGGGAGATGGGAATGAGCCACCAAAGCCATCGGGGTCACCTCTGTCATCGAGCAGGTCATGGTGGCTTGGGACAGGCTGTGGCTGGCACCAGGATCTGGGATCTTTGGGATAAAAGAATGCAAAACACTCATTTTTTAATGGGAATGAAGGAATCAGTCATTGTTGTCCATAGGAGCCATTCCCAAAGCCACCAAAGTGTCCTTGTGCCCTCTGGGAGCTTTTTGGTGGGTGTGGGGCTGGAAGCACCAAAAGGGGTCATGAGTGGGGTCTCGACAGCAAAAGGAACCCCAGGGAGGGAGGAGGATTCCTTGGAAGGAAAATTTGGATGTGGCCAGCAAGGAATTGCTGCCCACTCGCCTCGTCCTGGCTCAGAAATGTCACCAAGTGGGATAGAATGTGCTGGAAGGTTGGGAAAGGTTGGGATGAAGCCACCAGGACCCTCACCGGTGTGACTCCTGGGGGCTCGGGGCTGTCACTGTCACATCAATCCCTTGTTTTGGTGTGGCAGGATCCGTCCAACACTTCCCACCTTGTCCCGGCTGGCACCGAGGTGACAGGAGAAGGACAGAGCCTGGAGCTGGAGGCTGCAGAGGTGCCACTGTCTGGAGGATTCCCTGAGGTGAAACTAAACAGCAGGAAAGATGAAATTGGGGTTTTTACTGTGTCCAGTTCCGGGATCTTCCAATCATGGAGAGTGTCCAGGGAAGGGAATGGAGCTGGGAAGGGTCTGGAGAAGCAGGAGGGGCTGAGGGAGCTGGGAAGGGGCTGAGCCTGGAGCAAAGGAGGCTCAGGGGGCCCTTGTGGCTCTGCACAAGTCCCTGCCAGGAGGGGACAGCCGGGGGGGTCGGGCTGTGCTCCAGGGTACAGGGACAGGAGCAGAGGGAACGGCCTCAGCCTGGGCCAGGGGAGCTCAGGGTGGGCACCAACAGGAATTTCCCCATGGAAAGGGGGTCAGGCCTTGGCAGGGGATGCCCAGGAGCTTTGGAGTGCCCATCCCTGGAGGTGTCCACCTGGAGGTGGCACTCAGAGCTCTGGGCTGGGGACAAGGTGGGGTCAGTCACAACTTGGACTCCGTGGTCCTGGAATTCTTTTCTGTCCTGGCATCTGTGGAGCGTCTCCTGCCCTGGCAGGGATGGATCCAGTCCGGTTGTCAGGATGGATTGGGATTGTCCCTGCCAGACCTCCAGAAGCATTTGGACAACTCTCCCAGGGACAGGGCGGGACTGTTTGGGATGTCCTGGGACAGGATGATCCCTGTGGGTCACTTCCCACTCAGGACATTCCATGATTCTGTGACTCCAGAGCCCTCATTTGGAGTAACCAGACAGATTCCAGCCACCTGCATCCTGATTAACAGCTCCTGTTTATGGGAATCAGGAATTTATCCACAATTTAAAGGCTTCTCTCCGTGCTGGTCTTGCTGTAGGAGGCATCTCCTGGGGTTTTATCTCCCTCTGTGGCTGGATCAGGATGATCCAGTTCCTCAAAGACTTGGACAAGGTGGGACAGGACATTCCCTCTCAGCCCCAGGCTCCTCCCGTGTCCTCAGGTTCTTCCCAGATTTTTCCAAGCTGGATTAGGACATTTTAGGGGCTTGAGAGGGGAGGTTTGCCCAAGAGACACAGCCCTGGAGCCAGCAAAAGTTGGGATTTGGGACACAGAGACCCCAAAACTGTTGAGTTTTGGGAGCCCAACCCAAACCAGAAAAAAGGATTTGGGACCATCAGAGCATCCCTCACTCCCTCAGGGAAGGAATTCCCTCAGGGAATCCTTCCTTTTCCATTGGCACTGGTTGCAAAGGAGTTAAAATTCCCAGAGCATGGCTGGATAGATCACTGGAATGTTGAGGTTTGCCCCTTTTTTATTGCAATGGAAAAGGAAATTAGAGAAAGGATAAGGATTTCTGCATGGATCAGTGTCAGGGCTTGGGAAAGGCTCCTGCTGTCCATTTTTCTCCTTTTTTCCAGTAATTAATGGAATTTTTTTGGCGTTTATCCATCCCTCTCTGCAGAGCTTGACTGTGCCCCCACCACATCCAGGAGACCTGCAGGAAAACCATTCCCTGGATCTCCTCCAGCCCTTGGAGGAGAGGCTGGAAGGACAAGCCCAGCAGGACACCAGCCAGGTACGATTTTCCAAGGATTTCAGATGGACTGGGATGCAAACCTTAATCCTGGGGGTGGCTTCTCCATATCCCTGGAGAACACCAGAGTTCCTGGAATGGGCAGGAGGCTGATGGCAGTGACAAAAACCCCTTGGGAAATGTTTAATTCCACCACTTTGGGGGGAAAACCAGGATAATCCCATTTTATCTGATCCCATCTGGCCACACCATCCTTGAGTTATTCCAGCTTGGTTGACTGGAGAATTGATGGTTCCCAAGACTTGTAAAATAGGGATAATGCAGACTCCAAACAGGGAATTTAAAATACGCCTCCTACAAGACATTTCCTTCCCACTTTCCATGGATATAGAAATTCATGGATATGGTCTCAGGATATTCCATAGGAATATTCCTGTTGTGCTCTGGAGCATCCTCCTCATTTAAAGACGAGGGTTTTAGGAATTTGGAGATTTTCTCTGATTCCTAAAATATATTTTCCTGCCCTCCTGGGCAGAGATTCCCTTCCCAAATCCTGCTCCA
This sequence comes from Pyrgilauda ruficollis, assembly GCF_017590135.1. Classification (NCBI taxonomy): domain Eukaryota; kingdom Metazoa; phylum Chordata; class Aves; order Passeriformes; family Passeridae; genus Pyrgilauda; species Pyrgilauda ruficollis. Next base: position 97,429 of record NW_024524000.1, read on the forward strand.
AAACCAGCACTCTCCGATTTGGACATTGTTGTATCCCTATGGAATTCTTGGAAATACCCAGAGGCAGGACAGCACCAGCTTTAAAAAGCAAAGGGAAAAATCCCTGGGATATTTCCTTGGAGCTGCAGGAACAGCATCAGCAAGGATATTTTTAAGGATGGCAAGTGACTGGAAGTGGGGAGATCCTGCTCCAGGAAATCCCGCTCTGGTTTATCCAGTCTGCCGAGCTCTTCCTTCTGCTCCCTTCCCTTTATCCCTGTCCTGGCTCGGGAAATGAATTCCAGGGATAATCACGGAGCTGGAATCACCATAGCTCAGCAGCCACGAGAGGGCTCCCGGCTCCAAAGGAAAATCCTGGAGTGGGAACTGCGGCTCTGGAGAGCCGGGATGCGCCAAGGGCATCCGTGGGCTCTGCTTTCCCTCCTGGATGCAGCAATTCCCTCTCCTGGGAATGGTCAAGCTGGAGGAAAACAGAGGATGGAGCCCAAATCCATCGGTTTGGGAATGGTTTGGGTGGGATGGGATTTTAAGGATCATCCCATTCCATCCCTTCCACGGGCAGGGAATCTTCCACCATCCCAGGCTGCTCCAGCCCCAGTGTCCAGCCTGGCCTTGGACATTCCAGGGATGCAGGGGCAGCCCCAGCTGCTCTGGCAATTCCAGCCCAGCCAGGAATTCCTCATGGCCAAGATCCCATCCATGGCTGCCCTCTGGCAGTGGGAGCCATTCCCTGTGTCCTGTCCCTGCAGGCCTTGTCCCCAGTCCCTCTGCAGCTCTCCTGGAGCCCCTGCAGGCCCTGGAATGTGCTGGAAGCTCTCCCTGGAGCCTTCTCTTCTCCAGGAGAACATTCCCAGTGCTCCCAGCGTGATTCCAGCCCTGGAGCAGCTCCATGGATTTCTCTGGATTTGCTCCAGCAGCTCCTGATGATCCCCATTTTATCAGGAGCTTTATAAACATAGAACAACTCCCACCAATTTTTTTGGACACTCCAAACTCCCTCAGCAGGATGGGATCCCAAGGATGTTTTCCTCACTTGTATTTGGAATAAAATCCCATTTATCCTCATGAAAAGGGAACAGCAGATTCCAAAAGCAGGGAAGGAGCAGCTCCACATCCCAGTGATGCCAAGGAGGGATGGAGCTGGTTTGCCTGCCAGTTTTCCTGCCAGTTTTTCCAGTAGCAGCAGCAGGAATCACAGATTTCCACCTGGAACAGCCTGGAAAAGCCCAGGAGCTCCATCCCTGAGGAGCAATTCCTGGCAGGAGTTAATTGGAAGCAAAAAAACCACTGGGATGAGATGGATGAACACAAATCCCTGTGTCCAGAACAGGGCTGGATACTCATCCATGGATGAGCCACTGCTTTGGGGTTATGGGACCATCCCAAAAATTCCTGCTCCTTCATCCCTGGATTTAAGCTTATTCCTTTCCAGAGTTCATTTGGATAAATTCCCCTCATCTCCATATGGATAAACCCACAATTGCTTTATTTTCCTCACGGAAATCCTGTCCTTTTTTTCTATTTTTCCCTTTCCTTTTTCACAGGAATATTTTTTTCCTCTCTCTTTTATTTACATTTTTTCTCTTCCCTCCTTTTCTCCCTTCCCTCTTTTCCTTCCCTTTTTTTTTTTTTTTTTTTTTTTCCTGCCAGCAACAAATCATTCCTCGAGGAAGCAGCAGCCTCCCAATTTTTCTTGGAAGTGCTTCATTCCTGAAGCAAGAAACTGCCAAAATGACAGAGGAATTACTGAATTAAAGGAATCTCATTACCCTGAGCAATTTCCCAGCAAATGGGATCAGTTCCAAACCTCAGCCAGATCTTGGCAACCTCTGGAATCTCTGGAATCGCCTCCACGAGGATCTGTGGAGTATTTTAGAGCCATTCCCAGGGAAATGAGCAGTGGTGCCATCCATGGTGCCACCTCTGGGAGATTTTCCCTCCTTTATCCCAAAAAATCCCACCCTGGATGGCTTCTCTCCCCATGCCAGCCTATCCTTCATCCCTCCTTTATCCCTTGTTCCCTCATCCTCTTCCAGTAAAGAATTCCAGTTTTAATTGGATCAAAACTGGGGTTTTTTTTTTCCTCTTGTGAGCCAGAAATTTGCTGGGTTCATAATCCATGAGGTGGAATTATCCTGTGGTTTGATAAAATCCAGGAAAACAGGAGGAACATCCATGAAAACCTCACAGAGCTGCACTCAACAGCATTCCCTGGAAGTTTAGGATTTATTTTCCCTGCTTAAACCATCTAAAAATCCAGGAAATTAATGGAGGTGAATCCAGATCTTTGTTCCTAAAAAACAAAAATGGGAATATCCCTAAATAACTGCACCACATCCTGATTTTTCTTTCTCCTTCTTGTGCTCCTGGAAGATCTCAGGACATTTATGGCAAATAAATTTAAATTTTACTTTCAGATCCAAATATTCCCCAAATATTTGCCTCAGGAAATAATTACTGGGATTATTCTCGATAGGAATATTCTTATTTTTCCAATGGATCGTTTCCTACTGTTGCTATGGAAAAGCAGGAACAATTTAGGAGCCAGGTCAGGAATTATTTGCTTTACCTTGTGTGCCTTAAGTATTCCAAATTATCACCGAGGGCTGATTAACATATGGCCCTTAATTGGCATTAATTGATGGTTTATTCCAATTGGATGCTCCAGGTGCAATAAACACGGAGTTACCCGGGAATGGCTGGAGCAGGGAGGGATTTTTAGTTCCATTTTGGAATATTTTAGGTGGGGTTTTATTGCTTTGAAACGACCGCGGATTTGTGGCCTGGCGATAAACTGGAAAATGGAACCATGGAATTCTTCAGGTGGGGAAAGATAATTTCAGTTCATTGGTGTTAAAATTGTTATTTTGTAATTAGAAATTCATGGAATCATGGAATGGGTTGGGAGAGATCCTAAAGCCCATCCAGTTCCATGGGCAGGGACACCTTCCACTATCCCAGATTCTCCCAGCCAACCTCACCTTGGACATTTCCAGGGATGGGGAATCCACAATTTCTCCAGGAAATCTTTCCCAGGGCCTCCCCATTCCCTGGGTAAGGAATTTTTTCCTCCCATCCAATCCAGTTCTCCCCTCTGTTGGTTTTAAACCATTCCTCGTCCATATATCAGGTGCTGTGTTTCCCTTCCCACAGGAAAATGGGAATTCCGACAACGGCTCCGCGATCCCAAGGCACAGATCCAGAAGATCTCACCCCATAAGGATCCCATTCCAGAGCCATCCCAGTGATCCAGGAGGAAGCAGTGCCCCTTCCCTGGAGGCTCCACCACCAGCTCAGCCCCCCGGTGCTCCAGGAGCTCGGAAATTCCCGTTGGGATCCATGGTGAGCAATGGAAGTGGATCCTTATTTTCCCACATGGGCAAAGACAAAATGAATGTGGAATTTTAGGGATAAATATCCATAAATAAAGCAGGAAACAGGTGCTGCAGGAACCATTTTTTATGGACAAACAGATCCTTCTCCATGAGTTTATCCAGGGAAATGAGAATAATTTGCTTTTTGGGGAAAACAGAACAACTGGAATCCCCTTGGAATGTCGAAGGTATTTCCCTGTGAGGGTAGGTGGTGATAAACCTGCCCATTCCTGACACACTTGGACATTCCAGGGATCTTTAACACAAGATCCCAGAAATGGGGGGGGGGGGGGGGGGAAGTTGATTTTTATAAAATTTAGGAGCAAAAATTCCTGTTCCCAGGAGTTAAGGATGGAAAATTCAGGATGATTTTCCTGTGAATGGATTTCTTTGAAAGCAGGGAGTGACCCTTGCCCTGCATTCCCGGGAGGAATGAGCTGAGCTCATCCACACCTTCTCCAGAAATTCCAGGGCTAAAGTGGGACAACTGTGCCATTGCCAAAAGCCTGGAATTCCTCAGGAATTGCTCAGGAATTCCTTGATCCTGGCAGCTCTGAGATGTCCCATCCAGGCTGGAGCAGATGGGGAGCCTGGAGCCACCCCAAATCCAACCAGGAACCCTCCAAAGCATCCTGGTGATCCCTGGAAACCCCCAGCTTCCCTCTGGGATTTCCCACCTCCTTCCTCACATCTCATTCCTCAGAGGTGTCTTTTCCATGGCCCAAGGAAAAGTTTTTCCAGCTGTTCTCACAATTTCTCTCTTCCTTTTGAATCCAAGGCCTATCCAGGTCCTCATCATCCAAGGAGGATTAAGGTACGGAATTCCTCCTGTCCTGCTCTTATCCCAGGGAGGAGGCCGCTGCTCCTTTCTCCCATCCCATCCCACCCTATCCCATGGATCCCATGGATCCAATCCCATGCATCTGGTCCCATCCTATCCCATCCCATGAATCCCATGGAACCTATCCCATCCCATCCCATCTCATGGATCCTATCCCATCCCATCTCATGGATCGGATCCCATGGATCCCATCCCACAAATCCTATCCTATGTCATCCCATCCCATCCCATGGATCCCATCCCACAGATCCTATCCTATGTCATCCCATCCCATTCCATGGATCCCATGGATCCCATCCCATGGATCCCATCCCATCCCATGGATCCCATCCCATCCCATCCCATGGGTCCTATGGATCTCATCCCATGGATCCCATCCCATCCCATCCCATCCCATCCCATCCCATCCCATCCCATCCCATCCCATGGATCCCATCCCATCCCATTTTTTCCTTGCAGGAGGGAAGTGGCCCAGCAGACCCCTCCTCCCCTGGCCCAAAGGTCAGTGCTTTTATCCCACATTTTAATGCGCATTCCTGGGATAATGATCCATTTTTTCCAGAGCTGTCTCACTTTGGAAACTGAGGAATCACAGGAAAATATCAGGAAAATCGAGATGAAATCAACAGTTTTGCCATTGGTGATTGAGCTAGTTTGAGCAGAAATTCCAGGATGGAATCTTTCACAGCTGATCCAAACATGGGATTTGTGTTTTGGGAATTCTCAATCAGTTTGGGATTCCTCCTGTCTCCTTCAAATTCATGGAATTCTTTAACGCCCGCAGTTATCCTGGGATAGGGAAACCCCGGATTTGTCCCTTGCTCCAGGATTTGTGCTTTTCCCTCTGCATTCCCACTGCACAGGAGAATTCCCAATCCGTTGTGGGAATGCGAGTGCTGGAAATCAGGGATTCCTCCATGGATATTTGCCAAAAACTGGGTCAGGAATGAGGGCAGCACCCACCTGCTGCAAAGAGGGAAGGGAAAATTCCTTGGAATAATGAATTTTTGGGATTGACTTTTTTGGGGATTTGTTGTTTTCCAGGGAGAAATGGGAGCTCCTGGATCCCGTGGAGACAAAGGAGAAAAGGTAGGGATGGGGTTTTCCTGATCCTTTGAAACCAGAATTCCCTGTGCTGAGAGGGTCTGGAAAGGGAAAGGCAGTTGGGAATATGCCCATGGAGAGGACAATCAGATCCAATGGAAACTGGGATTGGCACATTCCCACCTTTATCCCCAAATCTTCCTGGAGGGTTCCCAAATTCCAGCAGTACATACATCTGCCACGCTCAGGGGGAAATACAAAATTTAAAGGTGGGATTTAGTGATTTTTGAGGAATTTTCCAGCCTAAATGATGGAATTATTCTATCCTGCAATTCCAAAAATTGAAGGGAAAGTTCCTAGGAATAATGAGCTTTTGGGATTGAAAATTCCTGTTGGTTGTTTTCCAGGGAGACATGGGAGCTCCTGGAGCCCATGGAGACAAAGGAGAAAAGGTAGGGATGGGGTTTTCCAGCCTGATCCTTTGAAATTCCAGCAGTTTCCCACACATCTGCCATGCTCAGGAGGAAATCTAAAATTTAAAGATTGGATTTAGTGATTTTTTGAGGAATTTTCCAGCCTAAATGATGGAATTATTTTGTTCTATGATGACGAAAATTCAAGGGGGGTCCCCAATATTCATTTTCTGCTGGATAAGAGAACTAAAAGATGGGATGGGCAAGGAAATTCCAGCCCTGGCACGAGGATAGGGATGGAAAAAAATGCCACAAAAAACCTCATTTCAAGGACACTTTGTGCAGTGAAAATGTATAGGGAGCAGGTGGCAGATCCAGGGGGGCAGGACATGGAATTCCAGGAGAAAAAGAGGGTTGGTAAAAGGCAGAATCCCATGGGGAATTTCGAATGGAATCCTGCGAGAAAAGGAGGGAAAAGAAGAGGCTGGAAAGGGAATTTTGTTTTGCAGGGCCAGCATGGGGATGTGGGAGAACCTGGAGAGAAGGTGAGTTCTGGAATCAACTCCAAAGTTTATTTGGGAATCTCCTCCAAGAGCAGCCTGGGTGGGGCTGGATCCAATCCCAACCCTGGAATATCAATGGATTAAATGTAAGGAATTACAGAGCTGTGGGTGAACCTTTGTTCAGCAAGACACATGATGGCGAACCAAAAATACTGATATAAACAAATAATTATTTATTATTAACAAATAATTAGACAAAAATATCATCATCAGAATTATTTATCATGGAGAAGCTGAAACTCCCAGGATAGGACAGAACAGTGTATGATACTGAAGTAATTAAATTAATCATTTTGGTGTTTGAAAATAATTTATTTATTTTAAAGCAATTCTTTTTAAAGCAGTTAATTACTATTTTATAATATTTAGTATTTCTTTTTAAGCAATTACCTTAAAATTAGCCAAAAAACCCAATTATTGAAGTAGAGATTGGTGTCACTCACCCACACATGACCTGAGAGGGGCATTTGATGCCCCCTCTCATCCCATCACTGAATTCCTTGGAATTAGAGCGTTTTCCCAGGTTTTTTCCCCACATTCCATGAAGAGAATCCCTGGAAATCTCCTGCTCAGGGGTGATAATTCCATTACCTCGGAATCTTCTCTTTATTCCCCAGGGCACCAAAGGAGACCAAGGGGAAGAAGGTCAAAAGGTAAAGGACAAAGCTGGTGCCAGCCAGGAGTGACTTTTCCTCCTTTTCCCATATCCCACGTTCCCACCACGGGATCCGTGTCCAGGTCACCTCCTGAGGTGTGGCTGGGGACCAGGAGGAGATTCCAGGAGGATTCCAAAGTGTCACAGGACAGGATACTTTGGGAATGAGTCATGAATGCCAGGGAATTTGTTTGACCCAGAATTGTGGGATAATGTTCCCAGGAATATTCCAGGAGGATCACATGGACAAGTCACCTTGGGAAAGAGTCATGAATGCCAGGGAATTTATCTGATCCAGAGTCTTGGGATGCCATTCCCAGGAATCCTCCAGGAGGATCACATGGACAGGACACCTTGGGAATGAGTCATGACAGCGAATGTGTTTGACCCAGAATCCTGGGATAACATTCCTGAGAACATTCCAGCTCCCTCTTTTCCAGAGCAGATTCCCAGCAGCTTTGTCTCTCCAGCTCAGATCATCCAGAGGAGATGAGGGCTCTGCAGGAACCCTTGGAACGGGATCAGCTCTGTGGGATTTCAGCTGGATGTCCACGGAGCAGCACGAACCAAACTCTCCCTGTGCTGGGTTTACACTGGAAGGAGAATTCCTGACTTTTCCTGACTTTCCTTTCACAGGGAGAACCAGGAATTGGGTTCAGAGGTCCCATTGGCCAGGCTGGGCCACCTGGATTTAAGGTAAGGTTGAATCTCGCTTGGAATTTTTTTTTTTTACCCTGGGTTTTTCCTCTTCGTCATCCTGGTTTTCCACTGCTGGGTGTGGAGCTGCAAAGGGAAAGCACCAAAATCATCCTGGAAAGGCAGGAGAAGGATTTGGGATAGAGGGAACTCTCTGTGTCCTCCAAAGGGCTGTTCCAGAAGGAGATCCTGAGGATAATTATGGAATCATGGAAGGGTTTGGGCTGACCTCTCTGCAATCAGCAGGGACATCTCAGGTTGGGGGAAAAAAATCCAGGGAATTGTAGAGCTCCAGGAATCCCTGGGATGTTTGAATTACCACAGGTCAGGAGCTAAAGGCTCTGTCCTTATTTAGCCATGGAAAAACCCTTTTGTTGCCAAAACTTGGGAAGAAAAGGCATTCCGAAGTTCGGTGAAAATTTCTCCTGCCCTTGGATCTTCTCATGGATCGGGACTGGAAGTGGTGTCCCAAATTCCACACACTCATCATGGAAATTGAAGGACACATCCCAGACTTTCTCCAGGAACCCCAGCAAATCCCACCCAATATCCCAATTCCTTGTGATTCCCTCACCAGGGCGAGCCAGGGGCCCCGGGACCTCCAGGAGCTCCGGGCATCCAAGGAATTCGCGGCAACGCTGGCACTCCCGGATCCCAGGGGGACAGAGGAGCTCCAGGTGTGCCCGGAATTCCGGGACAGAAGGTGAGGGGACACCATGGGCTGTGTTTGTCACCTCAAGGTGACCACAATGAGCAAACTGCCCAGGCCACGTGGCCCCTGTGGGACAAACCCCCACAATTCCAGGTCTTCCTGAGCCTGGACATTGTCAGGGAAGTGGGAACAAATCCCAGTTGGGAAAGGAAAGGTACTGGGAATGATTAAAACGATGGGATGATCCTCAGGTTCCGAAAGAAAACAGTGGAGCTCCCAGGAAGTTGTTCTTCCTGGGAATTTAATGGTGTATCTGGAGGAGGGGACTGGGAAGGAGTGGCCGTGGGGATGGCAGCTGGAATTTTGGGGTCATTAATCCCTGGGAACAGAGGGAGGAATCCCAGAATCCCAGGATCACTGCGGTTGGGAAAACCCTCCAAGATCAAGGAGTCCAAGCTGTGCCAAATCCCCAGTGAGAGCCACCTCCAGGAATTCCTTGGATGCCTCCAGGGATGGGCACTCCAAACCTCCCTGGGCAGCCCCTGCCAATGCCTGACCATCCTTTCCATGGGGAAATTCCTGCCAGTGCAGGGAACACTCGGATCACCAGCTCCTGCTTTTGTCTGGATCAGGGAAGTCAGGACCATTCCCATGCATGTCTTCTCCTCTCAAAGGGTTTTGTTTTCCAGGGGGAACGTGGGAGGAGAGGCCGGAGTGGATCTCCTGGGCCCATGGGACCATCGGGATCCCCAGGAAAAGAGGTGGATTTGTAAATATTCCCTGTGCCTTTTGGGAGGGATGGATGAGGGATCTGGGCTGGATGAGCTTCGATCCTCTGGGAATGTTGGGATAGGAGAGCACTGAACACTTCCAAAGCAAATCCTCCCTTTTATTTGTTTATTTTTTCTCCTGGTCCTACAGGGAATTCCTGGGACACCTGGACCCAAAGGCAACAAGGTCAGTGCCACCCTCCCGGGAAAGTCATGAGCAGAAATCCTGGGATGGGAATGGGACAAATCCCTGCCTTCTCCTGGCTCCTCATCCCTGACCCCATCCTACTTCATCCCATTCCACCCTCACTCCCTTCCTCCCATGGTTCCTGGAGCACCCTCCAGAGAGAACAGCAGAAAATCCATGGAATTGAGTCCTGAGTCTTCCTGGGACTTCAATCCTGGCCAAACTAATCAGGAATTGTGTGGTGGGGTTTCCCTGCTCCCGGCGACACTTCTGGAATTCTTTGCTTTCCAGGGAGAAGTCGGTGTTGGAGCCACTGGCCCAAGAGGTCCCCATGGATTCCCTGGCCCTCGGGTAGGTCCATCCATAAATATTCCAGGCTTGGATTTCTGCAGCCTCCAGCCTGCTTTGGAGGCAGCTTCATCCATCCACTACCCATCCCAGAAATTCCTGAAGGGTTTCAGGCAGCAAAATTCCTGTGAAGTTTTGGTCTCATTCCGGAAAAAACAAAGTCGGAATCGGAGGCCGTGTTTAAATTTGCTGCTCCTGTGGCTGTCCCACAAATAAATCGGGATTTTATGGCCCAATCCATTGGGACAAACTCCTCACCTGCCTTGGGATGGGGCCCCTGAGGCAAAACACTCCCTGGAAACATCAACAGCTGTGGGTAAACCTCGCTGGAGCTTCATTATCCAAAGGAAATGATGGAATAATGTTTCTGCTCTTCCGAGCTCCAGCAAAAATCTAAATCTCAGGATCTCAGGTTGCGTTGGCTTCATATGGGAGACCTAAATTTGGCCTCAGTTATTTGGAATTTGGGCAGTTCCTGAGGTTTAAAGGCTGGTCCTGTAGGGCCAACTCAAGGAGGCCTCCATGGGCCCTCCAGTGCAGCTCTTCCATCCCAATCCGTAAGAACGCCCGGCTCCTAATCCTGATGGAGGGATGAGGAGGTTGGACAGGTTCTCTGGAGACAGGGAATTCTGTCTGCCCCATTCCCAGCAGGATGGTTTGTGGGTTTGGGATTCCCTGTGTGCCTCATTCCTCGTTGCTATCCCTGCCCCTCTGCGTCCCCCAGGGTGACGAGGGCATCGTGGGAATGCGGGGTCCCCCTGGAATGATGGTGAGTGTTCCAATATTCCCGGAAAACCATGGATCCACGGCTAGCAGAATCCCCATGAGCCATGAGAGAAATAAAATGGGATTCTTCCAGTGGGAAATGGAGATTTGGGAACCTGAATTCCAGTGGGATGGGGGAGTGGAAATCCTGTGAATTCCTTGCTGTCCTTGTCCATTTGGGTGGCTCATCCCAAGGTTTGGAAGATCTCCTGGAATATCAATCCCTGCCTGCTGTTGTCAGGAATTTCAGGGCAGGAATTTCAGGCTCTTGTTCCACTGGAGGGGGCTGAGTAGGGAGAGACACAAATGGCAGCAGAAATTTGGATAAACTCATTATTGTTTGTTAATTATTATTTATTAGGCTGTTGTTTTTCATGGAATGAAAGGAAGAGGATTTTTTTATAAGGACGCGGAGCAATAGGAAATGGGGGAATGGCTTTAAACTGGAATAGGGCAGGGATAAATAGGATATTGGGAAGAAATTCTTCCCTGTGAGGCTGGGGAGGTCCTGGCACAGAATTTCTGCAACTCGTATCTTATCTAAAACTCCTATTTTATCTACAACTCTTTTCTCCACATGGTTCCCTGGTGTTGTGGGGAGCACCTTCCCTTTTAAACCAGTGGGAATAATCCCAGGATCTCCTGGGAATGGACTGGGAGAGCCCCTGGATCAGCCTTTGGGAATTATCCCAGATCTCCTGGGAACAGACTGGGAGAGCCCCTGGATCAGCCTTTGGGAATAATCCCAGATCTTCTGGGAATGGGCTGAGAGAGCTCCTGGATCAGCCTTTGGGAATAATCCCAGCATCTCCTGGGAATGGGCTGGGAGAGCCCCTGGATCAGCCTCATGTGCTCTGCACTCCAGCTCCAATTCCATACAGATTCCATTAAAATATTTGAGGGAGAAATTTGGGAAATCCTTCATTTTCAGGATGCCATCCCACCCCTCCAGGATGGAGGTGCTGAATCCCACTGGGATGAGAAATCCAGCAGCAATCCCACATTGTGCTGAGCATGGAGTCAGGAAAGCCACCTCAGTCCCCTGGGGTTTTATTCATTGTCAGCGCCATAAATTTGGGTTTTCCACAACATTTCATGGCGAGCCGAGGGTTTTCCAGGGTGTCCAGAGGATCTGACTTGCAGCTCCAGGAGATTTAAGTGGCTTGGAGTGGGAATCAATGGCCTGAGCAACACAAGAGGGAATAAAAAGGGAATAATTCACCTAGTTTTTTTTTCTTTTCCTGTTTTTAGGGTGATCGGGGACTTCTGGGACCAAAGGGAGAACGAGTAAGGACATTCCAGATTTTTTGGGGTTTTCCTTTCACTGTGTGGCTCCCAGAAAAGCCTGAATCCATCCTCTCCTTGCTGTGCCTATGAAATTAAGAGGAGGCAACACCTGGATTCTCCCCCTGCTTTTTGGGGGTCTCCACCAGTTTAAATCAAATTTTTTTATTCCGTCCTCGCACTGGAAGCATCTCTCAGAGCTGAGTTTGTGGGATGGATTTGATGGAATCCTACAAAGCACAACAACAACCAAAAAAAAAAAAAAAAAGTAATTTTAGGAACAATTTGCTGGGGCACAAAAATCCTGAATTAAGAGAGGAAGAAAATTCCCCCTGATTTTTGGAATGAGCAGCTGACCCCAAAGCCAACCTTAATTTCCAACAGCCCGAGCTGGCTCCTGACAGGTAATGGGAAAATAACTCCTCAAGTGCTCCTGGAAAATGCTCAGAAACCGCTGAACTCGTGCCCGGCGTTTTGTTAAGTCCCTTCCTGGCCGGAATGGCTCGTTGGAAAATGAGGTTTTGGAAAAGCTCCGTGATGATGCCGCCTTTGAGTCACGCAATATTCCGTGATTAAGGCCCATTTGTCTCTGAGGAAGCTCCTCTGGAAAGGAACTCGCCCCGGAGACCAATCAATTCTTAATTTGCTTCGTGAGGAGGCCTCGGAACTCTTCCCGAGCTGAAGGAATGTGGGATGAGTTTTCCGAAGGATGCCTTCGTAAAAGATGAGGTGGAATCGGAGATAAAACGGGAGCCGGAGGGAAAAATTGCCTTGGGTTTGTTCCACCTGATTCCAGCTTAATTTTCCATCTCATTCTCCCTGGATCAGTGTAGGAATAACTCCACGGATTAAACTGCAGGATTTTTAGTCTCCCTTCTATTCCCAGAATTTGTTGAGCCATCCTGGCTCTGTTAGAGAGCTGGGAAGCATGAATGTGTATGAAACCAGAATTCGGGCAGGGTCCTGTGAAGGGGGTTGGACAGAGTCCAAAAAATGTCAGATTTTTGGGAATATTGACAGATGTGGAGTTGGTAAAACCCGAGCAAGGCGGAATCACCCGGATCAGGAATATTTGCACTGAAGGCAGTTGAGTGAAGGGAATTTTTTCCGAAGGGAACCCAGCTGCCCACCTTTGGAGACACAACCATCCCTTCTCCAGAGCGGAGCCATTCCTTGGAATAGCCAGGATTCCACTCCCTGAGGAGCTCGGCATGGATGTGTCTGTGGGGTTCCTGTGTCCCTGTGGCTCCCAGGGGTGACACTTTGGGGGTGTCACCACCCAAAACCTCCCTCTGAGGAGTGACCTTGGTGCCATTCCTCAGCTCTGGCTGTGTCCATAATCCGGGACACCATGGACAGCTCCATTCCCTATCCTGCCTGTGGCCGCTTCCCACAGCTGGGAAGAACTGGAAATCCCAATCCCCTGAGTGACAAAGCCACGGGTCACTCATGGAATCTGTCCCAGCACTGGGATCAGGGAATGATCCCGTTGTCCCTTTCCATCCGGGAGAACTGTGTTGGGATAACACCAGCGGGCTCCAACGTTTTTAGGGACAGGAAGCCACTGGGAAATCTCAGGATTTGGGGTTTTCTGGGCACGTTCATGACCCAGCTTTTAATTAAGGGTGATTAACCCTAACAATTAATGTCGTTTAATCACTGCATTCCCAGTGGGATCCATGAGCTCCCTGTGGATCCCTTTCCCTGTTTCTCCTTTCTCCAGGGTGAATCCATGACAATTTTTGGACCCCAGGGCTACAAAGGCACCAAAGGAGATCCCGTAAGTTTGGTTTTCCAAGTTGTCCCTTCCCTGCTGAGGATCAGTGCTAGGAAGCAGCACTTGGATCCAGCTGGATCCTTCCAGGAGAGGTGGAATAATTCAAATCCACCAATTCCTGGTTTTCCTTTCAGGGTGAGCAGGGACTGCCAGGTTTTGATGGAGACAAAGGCGAGAAGGGAGAGGACGGACCCGTAGGAGAAAAGGTGGGAACTTCCCAAAGCCTGTGAGGAAGGGACTGAGGGTGGTGAAAGGAATTCCCAGAAAAATTATGGATGCCCCTGGATCCCTGGAAGTACCCAAGGCCAGGCTGGACATGGCTTGGAGCAGGGTGTCCCACAGCTGGGATTGGAGCTGGGTGATCTTTAAAGTCACTTCCATCCCAAACCATCCTGGGATTCTCCAGTCTCTGCTGGAAAACACAGCCACACCCAACTCCGGCACTGACAGGGAGAGGAGGGGGCTGGGCAGGGGCATGGGGACCCCAGACACATCCCATTTCTCAGGTGTCCCCCTGGGAAAAGTGATCATTCCATTCCCACATCCCCCTCTCCCTCCAGGAGCCATCCCTGCTCCTGGAGCCTCTGGAATGCTCTTGGTAAGGCTTGGATGGCTCCCGTGTCCCTGTTGTGTCCCCTGGCTGGTGGCATGGCTCCTCCCTCTCCCTCTGCTCTCTGGGAGCTCATCCCAGGTCCCAACCCAGCCCCGTTTTCCTGGGAGGAATCACAGAATTCTCCCACTCCCAGCTGAGTCACAGCTCCCGTCTCCGTGTCCTACTCATCCCAATTTCCATCTCACGGAAATGGCTTTGGCTTCACAAGGCTGACCCAGGACTGAATAAATTTGAGTTCCTACAGCAGCAGTGACACATCCAGCTCCTGTTACTTCCCACGGGAAGCTGGATCCCGGTGTAGTCCAGGTGGGAATTGCCTGATCCAAGGTGGGCATGTCCCTTGGGAAGAGGCAGATCCTGCCCTTTTCTGATCCTGCTGCTCAGGTCCCCAAAGTTAGGGAAACTCTTGGAGATTCTCCCATGTTTTTTAAAGTTGGATAACATTCCATGTCCCTTGGGAAGAAGCAGATCCTGCCCTTTTCTGATCCTGCTGCTCAGGTCCCCAAAGTGAAGGAAACTCTTGGAGATTCTCCCATGGTGGGGGTTCCTGTGTTTTAAAGTCAGATAAAATTCCATGTACTTCATTTCTCCAATTGGACTCTGATGAAAAATCCTCCATAAAAGTTAATCCATAAAAAAAAAACCTCATTAAAATATTCCAGAAATACTAATCCACAAGTCAGATAAAATTCCATGAGAATATAATCGGAGAAATTTAATTTCTCCGATTGGACTCTGATGAAAAATCCTCCATAAAAGTTAATCCATAAAAAAAAAAAACTCATTAAAATATTCCAGAAATACTAATCCATGAAAAACAATCCGTAAAATAACACACAAACATCTCCTCTTGGATAAATATCTGGATGACTCCGGAGAGCAGAATCTCGAGCCCCAGTGAGCCCAGCAGGGTGTTCTCCTGGATTTTTGGCAGAGATACAGCTCATCCCGAGGATCCAAACCCCCTTCCTGCCTGTTTCCCTTCAATCCCCACCACTGGGCAAGGAATCTTCTCCAGAACAATCCCCAGAGCTTCCTGCCAACTCCTGGCACTGGTGGCTTTCTTCCCGACCCCTGGGATGGAATTTTGATATGGAAATGGTGCTTTTGGTCATCTTGATTATCTCCATGGGTTTTTCCATGGATAAATTCCAGAGAGCAGGTGCTCACAATGTATTTAACAGGGATTTTAACATTTTAGGGAATCAAAGGAGAAGCTGGATCTAAGGGAATGATGGGACTTTTTGGGAGCAGAGGACCCGTAGGACAGAAGGTGAGCTCCAAACTTGAGGCATCTCCTGCCAGGACTGAGGTGGAAAATCCCATCTCTGGTTTTCCCATGGGATATAATCCCTCATTCCCTCCCCATAATTGCTGATTGGAATGACTGAAGCTCTGGAAAAGCAGGAGCAGCTGCACTTTTCCAGGAAAATCCTGAAGATTTTAATGGAGCAGAGCACTCTGGGAGCTTTCCCAGGCTGGAATGGTCAGTAAGGAGTTGCTGGAATGTCAATATTCCAGGAGGGAGGTGAGAGATGTTCTCCAAGCTCCATTTAGACTCCATGGAATCCATTGTTTTCCAGCAGGGATATTTGGGATATCCCACTGCCCTTCCAGCTGCTACTGTAAGGAGCTCCTCAAAGCTCTCCTTGTCCCTTTTCCAGAATTCCTACAGCATTCCCTCTTTCCAGAGGGATCTCAGCTCTTCCCCAGGGTAACTCATCCCTGCTTTCCTTGCAGGGGGAGCCAGGAGAACCGAGCTCGCCGGGATCTTCCGTGAGTCGGAAAACGTTTCCCTGCGTTTCCAAACCCTGGGTGTGGAGAAGGGCCCTGGTCCTCTCCCACCACCAGGAATTTGGGAAAGGGTGGGAAGAGGCCATGGGAACTCAGAGCTGCTCCCCAAAGTCCCTGTTCCAGGAGGTTTTGCTGGAAAACCAGCGTGGATATCAGGGATCACAGCCAGAGGTTTGGGGTTATGGCTTGTGGAAGAAATTCCTCTCTGTGAGGTTCAGGATGCCCTGGCACAGAATTCCCCCAAAAAATAAGGATGCCCCATTCCTGGAAGTGTCCAAGGCCATGTTGGACAAGGCTTGGAGGAACCTGGGATAGTGGGAGGTGTCCCTGCCCTTGGGACTGGAACTGGATGGGATTTAAGGCCCCTTCCCTCCCAAAGCATTCCATGATTCCATGATTTTGCATTAAGGAACGCAAGAAAAATACATTTATTTAATGTTTTTAATGCCTTTGGTGTATTTGCCCCAAGTGGAAAAATCTCCAAGCTCCAAAGGCTCTCAGGATCACGGAATCATGGAATATTTGGAGTTGGAAAGGACCCACCAGGATCAACGAGTCCAGCTCTTAAATTAAAGGGCCCAAACTCCAAATTTCCAAGGTTGTCCAAAGAAATAAGTCCCCATTGATTCCTGGTCACAGCCATGGAATTATTGACAGGTCTGAAATCCTGAGTGGGAATTGCTCCCTGAGGAAAATGCCCTCATCCAATTAGCTATTGTATTAATTATTATTGCTATTAATAATTATAAACAACCTTCTGAGCACTTGGCCAAAGCCTAGAGGCCGGAATGTGCTGCAAGACCTGGGATCAGCACAGCTAGGGGTTGGATTGAGGATATTTATGGAATTGTTTTGTAGGGAACACCTGACTCCATGGGGTGAATCCATCCAGGAATGGAGCAAAGTTTGCTGAGTGCAAAGGGATCCCAACATCTCGGTTTTCCCTGGATTTTAGGGATAATAGCTCCCACAGAGTGGTGTCCTGCCATCCACCATCTAAGCAAAGCACAGGAGTTTTCCTTTTGGAAAAATCCTGGGATTCTGCTAGTGCAGGGCAAAGCTGGGATTTGATCCCTCGCCACATTTCAAAAATTGCAAAAGCCAGATCTGAGCTGGGACTCTGCTGGAGGACCCAGGATAAATTCTGGAATTCATCCCACCTGGGGCCACTCTGCCAGGTTCACTTCCCACTGGTTTTATTGGAAGATTTAAGGAATTCTCACCCATCATTCCCATCCATTCAGGCACCTGAGGGAGGATCCTGATGGGAATTAATTAGCTCCCACTTCATTTCCTAAGTGCTCCCACTTGGATTATTCCTTCCCTGAGTTATTCCCGAGCCGTCCCTCATTCCCCAAATCCTCTTTTCCCGAGGACAGAACTCCCATCCTGCCTGGATCCTACACCAAATCTTCCAGGTACAGCCTCGTGCTCCTCATTTTCCTTCATTTCCCTCTAATCCCACCTTTTATTCCCACAAATTGCCAACAATTGCTGCTCCTGCTGAATTCCCTGGCAGTGATTTCGGCGCCCTCATCCATTTACTCTCCCAATTTTCTGATCCATGGAAGTTCCCAGCCGAGCTGACAGCATTTGTGTCTTCTCCCTGCAATTATTCCTCGGAAAATTTCAATGGATCCACTTGACTTCACACAAGGGTTCAGTTTTGATATTCCAGGCGCCTCCTCCTCCTTTCCCCTCTTTTCTAAAAGCTCTGCTCCCTTTTTATTTTGCTGTTCCTGCCTCGCTTCCCTCTTTTATGTTCCAATTGCTGCTTTTTATTCCCATTAACTCGTCATTTGGATCATGGACTCAGGCTTCCAGCTCCTCTTCTTTATTCCTTGTGATTGTGCATTAAAATTACAATGGATTAACCCGTTATTCTCCCCAAAACTCTGATTTTTAATGCTCTTTTCCCTTGTTTCTTGCTCCCTGATTTGATTTTCCAGAGATTCTGAATCCTTGGAGAACACCAGACTCGGAGTTCAGCAGGAGTGGGAATGGTTTACAAGCAGGAATTTGAGTTTGTGATGGACATTAAGTTTCCCAGGAAAACTGGGATCACACAGAATCCTAAAATGCTGAGGGTTGGATCATTCCCTTCCAGATCCTCTCATTCCAAACCCGCCGCCAAGGGGAATTTTCCACTAAACCAAGCAATTCCCACCCCAAACACCAAATTTTTGTAGGGGGAAAAGAGCTCAAAACTGCAGCAAATAACCCTGCCCCAAAATCCAGCAGGGAAGAGCTAAAACCACGGCTGGAGCTCCAGGGTGGAGCTTCCATTTGCATCATCCCATCAAATATTGAGGAGCGGGAGCCCAGGAGGTGGAAAACCTTTTAGGAGAAGTTTGGGGGATTCATCCTCCTTTTGATGTGTGCCTTCAAACGGCTCCATCCTTTCAGGGGAGCATCCCCATGGATTCCAGCCTTTCCCAGCGTGTCCCTGCTCATTCCCAGCTCCTTCCTGGCTCCTCCAGCCCGGAGCTCCGCGGGAATTTTCGCCTGGGAGCGGAGGATCCAAGGTTTCTCTGCGTCACAGGGTTGGTGACTCAGCCTCTCTGCGTGGCCCCAGAACGTTGGCAGTTCAGCTCCAGCAACGTTCGAATCCCAAATCCAAAGAGCCGGAGTCTGTTTCCAGCATTCCCGCAGTAATTGCCTTTAAATTGCCAGTTAAATTTTAATTTACTCCCATTTATTGTCCGGCCTTGACTTCCCTGGCACGACACCGGGATGGAAATCCAAGGGAACAAATTTCCATTTGGCTTCTTTGCATTTTCTTCTCTTTTTTTTTTTTTTTTCCTTTTTTTTTTCTCTTTAAATTCCTCCAATCCCATCTTCTCCCTGTCCTGGGAAAGCATCACCTCCATGATCTTCTTCCCTTTCAAGCCATGTCCAATCCCAATTTTAAACATTCCAATCCGCATTCCAAAATCTCTCCAGCAGGAAACCACTTATGGAGAGATAAAATCCTTGTCTAAATCTTATTTATGATGCCTGGACTAAGTAGGCCAGGCTTAGACCCAGCTTTCCAGCACATCCTTATGATTTTAAACATTCCAATCCATATTCCAAAATCTCTCCAGCCCAGGACAAGCAGCAAATTAATTACAGAGAGATAAAACCCAGGTCTAAACCTTATTTGTTGCCTGGACTAAGTAGGCCAGGCTTAGACCCAGCTTTCCTTCAGCATATCCTTGAGTGAGTTTAACTTTTCCTAAAACCAAATCTGGGATTCTCTCAGGACAAGAAGGATCTCATGGAAAGCAGGAAGATTAGTTGGACAGGAAAACATGGAAAACCTGCACTAGAGATATTTGGGATAATTAAGAGAAGTATTAAAGCTTAAATTAAATTTAAATTAAATTAAATTAGGAGAACTCTAATTAATCTCAGGTTTTTTTGTGCACAAAAAGAAGCTTTTTGAGCCATTCCTGCTCTCATCCCAGCTCCCAGCTCCTTCAAGACTCCAGGCACTTGAAGGTGTCCCGGATTTGTGGGATTTAACCATCACACAAATGGTTTATTACCCTCCAATCTGTCCCAGCAAACAGAAATATTCCCATTTTCCCAGGGTTTTATGGTTTATTTACGTCCCCAGATGGAATTTTCTATTGATTGTGTCAATAAATAGTTACCAATAAAGAGATATCTGTGCCTGGAATATGGAGGAACATGGATTTCCTCTGATCCAGGGAGTCCCTGGCACACAAATCTGATTTTTTTTTATCTTAATGAATTTGTCTCCTTCCAACAACCACAGCAAACAAATTCCAAGCAGAGAATTCCACTTGTTCAGCTCCTGATTTGCTCAAGCAGCCAATTCATTCTCCCCTGAGAGGGGCTCAAGTGGGGATAAATCCAATTTTTCCTTCACATCCAGGTGCTGGAAAATGCCATGAAAATTGGCCAGGATGGATGGGGAGACTGCAGCAACCTTGGGAAAAAGAAATTTAAATTTAAAAATAAATTTTAAAAATTAGGATTTTTAGCAGCTTTATTTGCTACCACAACAATGGGAGACTCCATGAAATGAGGTCCCAGCAGCCAAAAAATTCCACAATGGGATAAAAAACCTGCAGCCCCCTTAAATCATTCCTTAAATCCCTGTTCCCATTCCCAACTCCATCCAAATCTCCTTGCCTGGACTGACCCTTCTGCTGCCACAATCTCCCCAGTTGGAATTACAAATTCATCCCCTCCCAGGTTTCATTTGCTGGGGATTTACAATCCATGGAATTGGGGTGAGGAATGGGATCTAAATCCCAACCTCAGTCCTTGGGGCTGTTCCTGGGGGAGTTTCTTCCCTTGGATTGAGGGATCCTACAGCTGGGATTCCACTCTGGACTGTCCTCATCCCTCTTCCCTGAAAAAAGCAGGCTCTGGAATGAATTTTTCCCAACTTTCTGGCAGGGTGCAGCAGGACTGGATGGGAAGAACGGGATCAAGGGAGCCAAAGGTGACAGAGGCCTTCAGGGACAGAAGGGGAAGCCGGTGAGTGGCAGGAAGGGACACGGATTGTTTGGAAAAGGCACTGCTCTTTCCTGGATCCCACACTCCTTTTGGTGCTTTCCTGGATCCCACACTCCTCTCTGCTCCTTCCCAGATCCCACATTCCTGTCTGCTCCTTCCCAAATTCCCCATTCCTGCCTGCTCCTTCCCAGATCCCACATCCCTGTCTGCTCCTTCCCAAATCCCACATTCCTGTCTGCTCCTTCCCAAATCCCACACTCCTTTTGTGCCTTTCTGGACCCCACATTTCTCTCCCCTCCTTCCCAGATCCCACATTTCTTTCCCTTCCCACTCCCTAAAGGCCTCAGGGATTTCTTCAGGGTCCCCTTCAGTGTCTTTTCCAAATCCTGGAAAAGTCTCCAAGGCACATCCTGGCCTGGTTTTTAGGAGTTGTCCTCCTCCAGTTCCCAGCACGTCCATATCCCAAAATTTCTAACTTATCCCATATTTCCCAGCCTGAGCTTTCCTCTGTTTCTTACCAACACCCAAATTTCAATTCCCTTCACATCCCAAGTCCCTCTCTCCCTGTTGGAGAGCAGGAAACCAAGGAATCCTTTACTAAATCCCTCATGGATTTCCTGGGATCAGCTCCTTCATGACAGGGAGGGTCCCAAAATCTTCTGGCACATGGATGGGATTTTGGCCCATTATTCCCAAAAATTCATTTCCTTTGTCCTTTTTTTTTCCATGTAGGGAGGGAAAGGTGACCCTGGGACCACTGGTGACACCGGGCAGAAAGGGACAAAGGTAGGACATGGATGAGATCCCGGGAAATCCCCATCCTTGGAGATGCCCAAAATCCCCGGGAACGTGGTGGAACAGCTTTGGATGGCACCGCTCGGATTGGGAGTTGGAGAAACGTTCTCCAGAGCTCCTTCCAGCCTCAACCACTCCATGATCCTGGAGAAAAAAGGCTGGGACGAGCAGAGGTGGGGAAGGAGCTTCCAGCAGCCCCAGAATTCCTCCTCTGCCCTCATTCCCTGTCATCTCCTTAATTCCCAGGGCTTGCGGGGGCTTCCAGGCCGGATTGGCGCTCCCGGAGCCAAAGGTGCCAAGGTGAGCCAAGGCCAGCTTTCCACTCTGCTCCAGCTGCCCCATTCCCAAAACTGCTTACCACTCATTCCCAGGAAAGCTTCATGCATGGAATCCTGAGGAATCCACCCCATTTCTGGGGGAAATCCCTCCTGGAAGGCCTCTGAAGAGCAGAGAATCATGGATCGGGAAGCTTTAAGGCTTGCAGGGAACTTTGGGATAATCTAGGGTTAAAAACTAAACTAAACCCAGCCCAAATCCCTCCTGATCCGTGGCTTAGCAACGGCCTGGGCTCAGGTCTAAATTGGTGCCGGGCTCTTATCACCACCATTAGTTCCTTATCAGTAAACAATATCCAATGAGCCTTAATGGGCTTTTTATGGAGGGATTGGGAAGCTTGATAAGAGAAATGGGAGCTGTTGGTGACAGAGGCAATGTTGTTGTTATTATTGTGGCTATAATAATTTTTTTAATTAATATTATTTTTATTATTGTCGCTATTAATGGTTGGATTCATCAGCCCCGCTCCATTTGGTAACTGATTTTTTATCAAGGGAATCACCCACCTGCTTCCCTCCAGGAGAGCTTGGCGTTGGGATAATCTTCAGTTTTAAGGATTCCCAATTATCTTGGTGTTGAGTTAAATTAGTGTTAGTTTGTTAATTTGTCTCATTCATTAATAGTCAAATTTTAGTGATCTGAAATTTCTAGGCTGAGGTGAGACTTCATCTCTGAGTGTCATCCCAGGGTTATCCCTTTCCTTGCTTTTCCAGGGTTTTCTCGATGTTTTTGGGGTTCTTTGTCCTCACAGCCTCTCCACTGCTCTTCCATCCACAGGGAGAAGTTGGCAGTCCTGGAAAACCGGGAATTCCAGGGTTAAATGGACAGCATGGACCAAAGGTGAGGATCTGAACCATCACAGAATCATGGAATGGTTTGGGAAGGGACAATAAAGGTCATCCCACAAGAGTTTTCCCAGAAGTTTTCCCAAATCCACCTCTGGAAAACACTTGTTTCTTCCAAAGGGCATAAATTGGGTTTTCCTGGATCTGTTCCCATAAATCAGCATGGATTGGGTGAGGATTCTTGGATATTGGGATTGGGGTCTTTACTCACCTCCCCAGCTGAGTTCATCCATCCCAACCGGGATGCTCCACAGGTTCTTTTCCATTTTAATGGGAATTTTCCCTCTCCTGGAACACCACCAGTGCCCAGACTGAGGTGACACTCAGTAAATAACTCTAATCCAAGGAAAAACCAGTTAATTCCCAAAATCCCAGCCTTTCCAAGCCCACATTAGCCATGATTTTACCTTGGCTCATTCCAGGGTGAACCAGGAGCCTCGGGGAGCAACGGCGCCTCGGGAATTCCTGGGGAGAAAGGAGAAAAGGTTGGTGCTGAGCATGCTGCCATTTCCAAGGAATAAATCCCACATCCATCAGGTGCAGTTAACAAAATTTAACATTTTCCACATCACTGGTGCCCTTTCCAGAGGGGAAATGTCAACTGGCTGGAACGTTAGGGTTGGGAATGCAGTTGGAAAAGGGCAGGAGAGAGAGGTCTCCTTAAATTCCCCTCTGTCCATGGATAAAATCCCAGGAAGAGCCAGTTTAGTGTGAGGAGAAGCCATCCAGAGGGGCTGGGAGTCATTGGCAGAGTTATTCCACAACCATTCCCAGGGTAAATCCCTGGGATAGAAGTGGATCAGGCTGTGGCCACCTTGGCATGGGAAATGGGAAAGGTCTCCAGGCTGATCCCAAGTTCTGTTCTCATTTCCTTGAGGAATTCCCACCTGGATCACTCCTCACAAATCTTCCTTCTCAGCATTCCTTAATTTCCTGCTTTATTCCTTAAAAAAAAAAAAAAAACACACCTAAATTTGTACTCTGCCATATGGGAAAAAAAATTTGGGATTTCTGTTAAAACAGTAAATTTTTAAGGGAAAAAAAACCCCAAACAAAACCTCATCAGCCTCCATCAAATCTCTTGGCATTTTCCAGCCCCTCACGCCCTTCCCACATTCCAGTCTCCAATGGATTTGGGATCTTAAAAGATTTTATTGATAACCAATCTGTTCCCCATTCCTGATGGTCGAACACCTCCTGAAGTCTCTGGTTGGTGACTTGGAGATCATTCCCAGGGAATTCTCATTCCCTCCCTCTCCTGGCCTTCTCCTCTCCCACAGATTTGTTTTCCACCACTTCTGGGTGTTGGATTTTTCCTTCTGCTGCGTTTCATGGGAATATTTTCTGTTCCAGCAGCTCTGGGAGAAAGCTCAGTGGTGAAGATGAAATTTATGGGTTTGGGATCTTCCTCTTTCCTCATTTTTCCCAGGGTTACAAATGAAAAGGTTCTGTTTAGGTGAGCTGGGAATTTAGGAATTCTTAGGATTAGTTGGATGGAAAATCCAAGTCACCAAGCACCTTCTGGACAAGGAAAGGTGGAGAGCAAAGCTCCCACGCCAAGGAATGTGGGAGGTGTTCCCATATTCCCAATGCCATGGAAGTGTTTGGATGAGGTTTGGCTGCCCCATCCCTAAAACCCCTGTGATTCCCAGGGAGCCAAGGGAGTTCCTGGATTGGGAGGATTCAAGGGACAAGCGGGATGGCCTGGGAAGCCTGGAGGGGCCGGAGCAGCTGGACCTCGAGGGCCACAGGGAGAGCCAGGCCCACAGGTGAGCAGCAGGTCCCAAATCCCACAGGAATCCCACAGGTCCTGAATCCCATCATGTCCTGAATCCAACAGGAATCCCACTGGTCCTGAATCGCACAGGAATCCCACTGGTCCCGAATCCCACAGGTCTTCAATCCCAGCAGGTCCTGAATCCCACAGGTCCTGAATCTCAAAAATTCCGAATCCCACAGGTTCTGAATCCCACAGGAATCCCAGCAGGTCCAGAATCCCACTGTATTCACAGATGCTGAATTCCACAGGTCCTCAGTCCCAGAGATCCTGAATCCCACAGGTCACGACCCCCACAGGTTCTGAATCCCACAGGAATCCCAGCAGTTCTGAATCCCAGCAGGTTCTGAATCCCACAGGAATCCCAGCAGTTCTGAATCCCAGCCGGTTCTGAATCCCACAGGTCCCAAACCCCACAGATCCTGAATCCCACAGGTCCTAAATCCCACAGGAATCCCACATATCCCATATCCCACCGGGATCCACTCCTGGACACCCTTGTGTGCCCGAACACCCCTGAAGTGTCCCCATGTCCCTCCTCTCCCGAGCTCTCCCACATTCCCTCTTCCCACGGGATCTTCATCCATGGATTCCATCTCCCAGTTCCTTTCCCTCCGGAGATTTTCCCTCCCCTTTCCTCCCCTCCTTCCCCATCATCTGACCTCTCCATGGAGAGATAATTCCAGCTGACCTCTCCATGGAGAGATAATTCCAAGTGATCAGGACACCAAGTGGTTCATTATCCCAGGATCAGGATGCCGGGGCTTGGGAAGGAGCCGCTGGCTCTCAGCTCCTGTTTTTAATGAATATTTTTGCATTCCAGCCATGCTGGGCACCTTTAGAAATAGGGAAAAAAAAGTCCTGGGAAATGAGATGTTAATTCCATCAATGAGCAGGATCACCCTGCCCTGGAAGTTTTCTTGAGACAGCTCTGAGAAATAAATAACTTTCCAAAGTGAAAAAAGGCTGGAAATGAAAATTCCCTCCGTGGTTTTGCTGGGGGAGCTTCAGGCTTGGATTAAAGAACACAAAAATTACCTGGAAGATCCAGGAATCAAAGAAAAGTTGGGATAAAGTAACCTGGAAAACCAAATTTTATCCGTAAGGCCTGCTTGATTCCTGACAGCAGTCAGGACAGCAATAGTTTGGATTTTGGAGGATGGAAGCTGGGACAATTCCCAATTTTCTGGGAAAATCTGAATGAGTCTGGATCTCACCACATCCAGGGTCTCCAAGGTCTCCTTATCCTACAGATCTTTGCAGGAATTCTGACAGGGATGGGTCACTAAAAAATCTCTATTCCACCTCATTCCAGCAGAGTTTTCCTGCTTTTTTCCCAAGGCTTTATCCATTGACAACTCTTACACCACATCAGCTCCATCAGGATCAAATATTGGTGGGATTTTGGCAAATTCCACGTAAAAAATAATGTTTTAATTAATTAAGTTATTAAAAACTACAACACCAATATCTGGAATGGGAGATGTTGATCAAAACAGGAGGCTGCTCTTCAGAAAGACAAAAAATGTGTGATCCCATGGAATTCCCCCAAAAAAAAAAAAAAAAGGGATTTAAGGCAAGAAGAGGGATGCAGGGCAGAAAGGATGAACAAGGACTTCAACCCACATCCAGAAATTCCCAATAATTTTATTTTTTTGTGGCACCAAATCTCCTTAATCTACTCCTTCATCACAAAATCAACTTTAAAACAACTCCTAAATATTTCTCTTTTTTTTTCCTCATTCCAGCAGAGTTTTCCTGCTTTTTTCCCAAGGCTTTATCCATTGACAACTCTTACACCACATCAGCTCCATCAGGATCAAATATTGGTGGGATTTTGGCAAATTCCACGTAAAAAATAATGTTTTAATTAATTAAGTTATTAAAAACTACAACACCAATATCTGGAATGGGAGATGTTCCAAAGACACTTGGATTTTCTCCCTGCTAATTTGCCTTTTGGAAGCTGAATTTTACCTGGAAAACACCTCTGGAAACTGGACTCTTCCTTAAAAATAAGAGCTTGAAGTCACTGAATAAAGATGCTGCAAGTGTGACAGGGATCTTTAAAAGGAATTTTGAAAGGTGGTTATAGGAGCAAGGTGGAAAAAGGTCCTTCCAGAACAATAAAATATGGATTAAATCCCGCTCCAGCCCATGGAAACAAAATTATTCTTCCTTCTCTTGCTCCCCAGGCTGTGCCTTGCCATGAAAAATAAATCAAAGGAATCACAGGAGGGAGGAGGGAGCCGAAAGTACAAGATTCCCTCATGGATATTTAAAAAGGCTGGAATTTTTGATGTTATTAGCGAGCCCAGAAAAGCCTGTCTGGGATAATAAATGGCTTTTTTTTGGACACTGATTAAAGAGAGGCTGTGAGGTGCCACTCTTTCCTCCCACACCACTCCTTGGCTTCTCCTGGAATTAAAGGAGAAGCTCCAGGAATGATTTGTGGGGTTGGGAGAGAGGGGAAGGAATTCCAGAGCAGATTCCCATCCCGGGTTGGGTTTTAGGGGGAAAATACCAAAGAAATGTGGGATATCTCTGGAAGTGCTGACAGAACTCTCCTTTTCCTCCCAGGGTCCACCAGGGAAAAGAGGGAGATCCCAGCTCTGCCCCCAGGGACCCCCGGGCATGGATGGGCCAAAAGGAGAAGTGGTCAGTATGGGAATGATCCAGTGGGGTTCCCAAAATTCCAGACTGGGTTTGGATGAACCTTGGACCTTCCAGGTTTCATTTCTCAGCTCTCCAGATTTTCCAACAAGAGCAGAGCCATTGGAATTCCAAATTCCAGGTGCTGGACACAAATTCCTGCCTGGAGGTGTCTCCAGCTGGGGGGAAGATTCCTTTGGGAAAACATCAAACTTTGGATCAGCACATCCCCGAGGCAGAACAGGAATGAACCAATAATCAGTGCAGGGTAATTAATGCACAATTAATGCTCAGCAGAGAGCTCCAACAAGAGCTTTGGATCCCAACCCCAACCTGTTTGGGGTCAGTCCCTACACCCACCCTGCAAACCCCAGTGTCCCAAGGGATTTTAGGGTCAGGAGTGGCACTGCTTTAACTCCATGTGCTGCTGGTGGATAATGTGATTTTTCTGGCACTGGGAGTGAGCATGGATTGAGAAAAATGATCCTCCCGGCTTTAATTGGGATCATCCTTCTTGTGCTCCTTGTCCTTTAATATTTTGAAGTACCCTTAATCCACAAATCCAGTTTCCAGCAGTTCTGAGTGGAAAATTTGTCAGGGTGTTTTTATCCCTTGTTGACAAAGCTCAACATCTCCTGGTTTTTCCATCTTTCCAGCACTGGAATTGCAGCTCCAGTTTCAAATCTTCTGCTTGAGCTGATTCCCAAAGATTCTGTGCAGGCCAGACCCTCTCCATGTATCCACCTCTTCCAGATGGAAAATAGACCTGACTTGATCCATGGATTTCATCTCCTGGTTCTTTTTCCTCTGGAGATTTTCCATCCCCTTTCCCCCACTTCTTTCCTCTGTCTTCAGGGGAAGATTTGACCTCTCCATGGAGAGATAATTGCAAGTGATCATGGGTTAATTATCCCATGATCAGGATGCCGAGGCTTGGGAAGTAGCCAGTGGCTCTCAGCTCCCGTTTTTAATTAATATTATTGTGATGGAGCAGAGCTCCCAAAAAATCTGGGATGATCTGATGGACACATGGATGAGGCCGTGCCTGTCTGCCCACTGAGCCACTCGCAGATATCCCTAAAATTTATAGGAAAACAGGTGAGGCTTTTTCCCCATCTCCCTTGCGAGCTATCATCCCTAAGGAGCACTTATCCCCGGAGCATTTCATGGACAATCTCCGGAGATGTGGTAATGATCCAAGTGTTTCTAACAGGGGGAAAATGGTCCCGCCGGGCAGAAAGGAGCCAAGGGAGATCCGGGCCTTTCCGTGAGTGCTTTCTCCTAAAATCGTTTCCCATTTTGGGGGGAAAATGGAGAAAATCAGCCAAAGCTTTCCTAAGAGGCCGAGGGGAGGAGGGAAACGCTGAGAAACGGATTTGCTCCCAGAATATCTGGGAAATGAGGCTGTTGGTGTTAGCCAGGGACGGCAGAGCGGGACAGGAGCAGAGCTGGGCTCTACAAAGCCAAGCCTAAAGCACCAGGAAGATTTTCCCTTCCCCATCTTTGCCATGACTCCCAGCTCCTGCTTGTCCGACAGGATCGGTGCTCCAGGGCTGATCCAAGCCAAAGGAAAAGCAGGAGAGGGACATGTGCCTTTAGGGAAAAGCTGCTGCCCTGGGCTTCCAAATCCTGAGGAAGAAGGAAGGGTTGAGCCACATGGATCAGGACAAAATTCCTGTTGCACCTCCCTCCACATCCCTTCATCCCGAATTTTGTTCCACTTGACTGACACAAGGCAATATTTCCATTTTTCCAGAGTGTGAACTAATTTTCCAAGCAGTATTGATTTTAGGAGAGGGGTTGTGGGAAAGGATCTCCTACATTTGGGCTGCTGAAAATTCCAGCTCCCTACATGGGAAAATGCTCCAAAATTTCAAATCCCAAGAAGGACAAGAGGTGATGACCCCAGGAAGTCCAGTAGGACATCAACCATCCCACAGGGAAGATTCCCAATGGGATCAGTGACTGTTGGCTGTCCCAGGGATGAAGGATGGGCTCCAAATCCATGAGACTGGAGGTCTCATTCCATGGGGAATGGCGTTGGCTGGGAAAGAGGCAGAGAAAGCAGGATGAGGTGCAGCTCCAAATGATCAAATGTGGTTCCACAGCCCATTCCCAAGGGGCAATCCTGGAGGACAATTTGGATGCAGGTGGTTCCATGGCTTTTCAGAGCTCAGGGAAGTTTGGGAGGTCGTGGCTTCGGGGACAATGCCAGGAGGGTGGGAACACTCCCTGGAAAGCCAGCCGAGGTTTGACATGGGTTGATGGGTGACAAGGGTTTTTGGAGACCCTTCCAGTTTGGGACATGGAATGATTTGGGATGGAAGAGGCCTTGAAAATCATCCAATTCCAAGGCAGGGATTCCAACGGAGAGCTGGATTTGATGGTCTTTATCGATCCCTTCCAATCTGGGACATGGAATGGATTGGGATGGAAGGGACCTTAAAAATCATCCATTCCTTGGAAAGCCAGCCAAGGTTTGAGGGGTGACAGGGGTTGGGATCCCATTCCTCGTGGCCAGAGGAACTGGCTGCAGGAAAACCAGGAATTTCCAAAGGGAATGGACCACAGATCTTGAGCAGAGCTCGCCGTCACACCAAATTTCCAATCTCATTGCACTCCAAATGAGGTGGCTCCACCTCATGGGACAATGCCAGCAGGGTGGGGACACTCCTTGGAAAGCCCAGGTTTGAGGTGGGACATGGGCTGGGATCCCACTCCTTGTGGCCAGAGGAGCTGGCTGCAGGAAAATCAGGAATTTCCAGAGGGAATGAGGTGCAAATCTCAAACCGAGCTCCCCACGACACCAAATCTCTGCTCCCGTTACACCCCAAACGAGGCGGCTCCACCTCGGTGGGACAAGCAGGGAGATGGTGCCGGGGCTGGAATTCATCCCTAAATTCTGTTTTTCCCCACTCTGGCACAGGAGGAAGAGGTGAAGGAAGTGCTGAGGAGCGAAATGAGAGGGATTTGTGGTGAGTTGGCCCCGTGGTGACCCTGCCAGCAGCTAAATTGGAGCCATTTCCGTGCCAGCACACATCCAAATGTCACCGTCAGCAGCAGGCGGAGCTGGGGCCCCTCTCCAGGAGTGTGGAATTCCAGGCCCTGCAGATTCCTGACCTTCCTGAAACTCTCCATTTTTATCCCTTAACCTCCTCCCCTCTCTTCCCATTTGGTTTTGTCAGCAAATCTTTCCCGCATTTCCTCAAGGATTTGGAAGGTGCTGGGTCACTTGGAGGTCGCTGAACCTTTTAATTCCCAGTTTTTTGTGGTATTCCTTGGCACACAGAATACTCTGCTCCCACAGGGAATAACTGCCACCAGCACCACAAAAAAAAAAAAAAAAAAAAAAAAACCTCAAAAAAAAAATTCCCAAAACACCAAACAAACAAACAAACAACACCAAAAACAAAACAAAACAAAATAAAACACAATAAAAAAAAAAAAAAAACACACCCAAAAAAAAAAAAAAAAAAAACACCCAAAATTTGGGGGGGTTTTTAT